>NW_025533860.1:182500-387186 GCF_020615455.1 Coregonus clupeaformis
TGTCCCCTTCAGGCCACTGTACTTTATTCACCTGCAACTTGCCATGCCAGCCGGCTCAGCAATGGGGCACATGCTCAGACTGATCAGGAGGTTCTCGTCAGCTGGGCAAGTTTAGTGTTTTTAAAAAGTTCTGTCTTATGTCCCATTTTGTTGCAGACTGTATTTTTAAAGTGGTCTGGGTCCTATATGATTGTATCACTATGATTTGCCTCTTTGACCATGTGTATTGGGCTAATGTTCCCTGTTAGCAGAAATTCACGTTTGCAGAGTATCACTTTTGTGCAGTGTGTCACCTTCTAGTGCGTAATGACGCTCAAAGCCTATCATTATAACACAGAGCTTGTTTATTCCTACTGATGCTCAGGTTGAATCACATAGCCTACTGATGCTCAGGTTGAATCACATAGCCTACTGATGCTCAGGTTGAATCACATAGCCTACTGATGCTCAGGTTGAATCACATAGCCTATTGATGCTCAGGTTGAATCACATAGCCTACTCATGCCTCAGGTTGAATCACATAGCCTACTGATGCTCAGGTTGAATCACATAGCCTACTGATGCTCAGGTTGAGTCATAGACTACATCCATTTTGTAGGCCACATCACATCTTATCCACATTATCCTAAGAACTTGATTGTAATAAAGTATTACCATGTTTTCCTCAGGTGGTTGTGTGTTGGTGTGTTCAGACCTCTGATGCCGGCCCATACTGGTTAATGCAAAGATGGTGGTAGCGCTATGCTACTCTGATCAATCCAGTCCTTGTCCCTCCACTCAGGTGGTCTACTGTGATCAATCCAGTACTTGTCCCTCCACTCAGGTGGTCTACTGTGATCAATCCAGTACTTGTCCCTCCACTCAGGTGGTCTACTGTGATCAATCCAGTCCTTGTCCCTCCACTCAGGTGGTCTACTGTGATCAATCCAGTACTTGTCCTTCCACTCAGGTGGTCTACTGTGATCAATCCAGTACTTGTCCCTCCACTCAGGTGGTCTACTGTGATCAATCCAGTCCTTGTCCCTCCACTCAGGTGGTCTACTGTGATCAATCCAGTACTTGTCCCTCCACTCAGGTGGTCTAGTCTGATCAATCCAGTCCTTGTCCCTCAACTCAGGTGGTCTACTGTGATCAATCCAGTCCTTGTACCTCAACTCAGGTGGTCTCAAGCTCTATTACAGTAAGTCAATCATCAACACAGATTACATTTACATTTTAGTCATTTAGCAGACGCTCTTATCCAGAGCGACTTACAGTTAGTGAATACATATATATATATTTTTTATACTGGCCTCCCAAACGCCATGCTCTATCAACTGAGCTACATCCCTGCCGGCCATTCCCTCCCCTACCCTGGACCACGCTGGCCAATTGTGCGCCACCCATGAGTCTCCCGGTCGCGGCCGGCTGCGACAGAGCCTGGATTGAAACAGGATCTCTAGTGGCACAGTTAGCACTGCGATGCAGTGCCTTAGACCACTGCGCCACTCAGGAAAGTACAAACCCTCTCAGATTGACACAAACCCTCTACATACTTGAGTTTCTCCAGTCTCCAGTGTGGATCCTCCAGTCCAACAGAGAGCAGTCTGACTCCTGAGTCTCCTGTGCGATTGTTACTCAGATCCAGCTCTCTCAGGTGTGAGGGGTTTGACCTCAGAGCTGTGACCAGAGAAGCACAGCCTTCCTCTTTGACTGCACAGAGCGACAACCTGCAGAGAGTTAAACATTATTTCAAAATCACACTGCTCAGAGGCGACCCTTCATTCAGGGCAGGTGGGGCAGAGCTGTTTTGAGCCCCACCAGTTTAGCTTTTAAAAAAGAGCCTGTTTTGCTTGTTATTTTTGCATTAACACGTGTCAGATATCAGTTTGCAAACAATGTAAAAAAATTATAATAATCATTGAGTTAATAAAGCCGCATACAAACATGGTCTCTTTTTTGCTTTCTTGAGTAAGGCAGCTCCAAAATGCAGGTGTTTCCAGCCTAGCTCAGTGCTTTCTGTGGTGGTGGGGCAGCCTAGCTCAGTGCTTTCTGTGGTGGTGGGGCAGCCTAGATCAGTGCTTTCTGTCGTGGTGGGGCAGCCTAGCTCAGTGCTTTCTGTGGTGGTGGGGCAGCCAGCGTAAAATACAGAGCGTAGGGGTTGGTAATGTTCTCTAGTTGCGCCGTGATTGGCTCAGTGTTCTGTCACTCATGGAGACTCCGTCACCGTAAAATCTAAGGGGAGAGCTCGAAAATTCAAGCTCCTTGGGTGCTCCCATAGAATTACATTAGAAGTGCCCATCCCAGAAGGCTCAAGGTCATTGGCCACAGATAAAATGACGTCAAATCACGTTATATCTACATTAGCTTTGATTGGACTGATCCTATCAACATCATACTAGGAAGCTACCAGTCATCATCATGAATCAAGTCGACAATCTACTGGCGAATCCTTTTCAAACCTTTTCGCATGAAGATAAGTTATGGAGGGAAATTATAGATAAAACGTATCGGTGCTCATCGGCCATTGGACATAAACATTACACATCAAGTTGGAAATCGCAAATTCAACAACGAGTGGTTTGGAAGGAATCAGTAGCTAACTGCAAGCATTGCAAAGTGATCACTAGCCTGCTATTCAGTGGAGTGGATGTGTGGTCCAAGTCTGGGTTTAAGGGTCTCTTTTCCAAGCTTAAAAGGATAAACTTTCAACATTGGCCATGCTGTCAATCCAGCATGACTTCTGTCGCTTTCAAAACAACTGGAAACTCAGAACTTGGAAATCTCAGACTTCAGTGAGTTCGAGACAACTGGGAACTCTGAAAAAAACGAGCTCCGACTGGGAAAATACGTTTTGAACGGTCATTCAACTTGTAATTCTAAGTCGGGAACTTGGGCCTCTTTCTAGAGCTCCGACCTGAAAGTCACTAACGTCATGATTCGACCTTGTTTTTTTCTGGGTTCCCAGTTGTCCGAAAGCACCATAAATCCAGAGAATGACACACTTTGATGACAAAGTTTGATGACTAAATTTGCACATGAAGGACCGCCGCACCAAGCAAGCAAGCAAACGTAGCTACACACATTAATACCAAAGACAATATCAGCATGTGAAGTAGCTAGTTTGCTGTAAAATCGCCTAAACAAACTGCACTATCAATTTAGGGGTCTACAATCTCACCATGTTCAACCTGCAGATCGATGTGCCTCACAGAGTGGAGCCTGACGTTCACAACGGATACTTTTGAGGAGAGTGGGGAAACTCCATTGGACTCCTGGTTTCGAAAGGCAGGGGCAGGATGGATATAGGTCTGTAGCAGTTTGGATCTAGAAGTGTCACCCCCTTTGAAGAGGGGGATGACCGCGGCAGCTTTCCAATCTCTGGGGATCTCAGATGTTATGAAAGAGAGGTTGAACAGACTAGTAATAGGGGGTTGCGACAATTTCACGGCTAGTTTTAGAAAGAAAGGGTCCAGATTGTCTAGCCCAGCTGATTTGTAGGGGTCCAGATTTTGCAGCGCTTTCAAAACATCAGCTGTCTGAATTTGTGTGAAGGAGAAGCGGGGGGCATGGGAAGTTGCAGCAGAGGGTGCAGAGTTGGTGGCCGGGTTAGTGGTAGCCAGATGGAAAGCATGGCCAGCTGTAGCAAAATGCTTGTTGAAATTCTCGATTATTGTAGATTTATCGGTGGTGATAGTGTTTCCTAGCCTCAGTGCAGTGGGCAGCTGGGAGGAAGTGCTCTTATTCTCCATGGACTTTACAGTGTCCCAAAACTTTTTGGAGTTAGTGCTACAGGATGCAAATTTCTGTTTGAAAAAGTTAGCCTTTGCTTTCCTGACTGCTTGTGTATATTGGTTCCTAACTTCCCTGAAAAGTTGCATATCGCGGGGGCTATTTGATGCTAATGCTGTACGCCACAGGATGTTTTTGTGCTGGTCAAGGGCAGTCAAGTCTGAGGAGAACCAGGGGCTATATCGGTTCTTAGTTCTGTATTTTTGAATGGGGCATGTTTATTTAAGATTGAGAGGAAATTACTTTTAAGGAACAACCAGGCATCCTCTACTGACGGAATGAGATCTGTATCCATCCAGGATACCTGGGCCAGGTCAATTAGGAAGGCCTCCTCGCTAAAGTGTTTTAGGGAGCGTTTGACAGTGATGAGGGGTGGTCGTTTGACCGCGGACCCGTTACGGACGCAGGCAATAAGGCAGTGATTGTTGAAGACAGCTGAGGTGTATTTAGAGGGTATGTTAGTCAGGATGATATCTATGAGGGTACCCATGTTTACGGATTTAGGGTTGTACCTGGTAGGTTCGTTGATAATTTGCGTGAGGTTGAGGGCATCTAGCTTGGATTGTAGGATGGCTGGGGTATTAAGCATATCCCAATTTAGGTCACCAAGCAGTACAAACTCTGAGGATAAATGGGGGCAATCAATTCACATATGGTGTCCAGGGCACAGCTGGGGGGCTGAGGGGGGTCTGTAGCAAGCGGCAACAGTGAGAGACTTATTTCTGGAAAGGTGGATTTTTAGAAGTAGAAGCTCAAACTGTTTGGGCACAGACCTGGATAGTATGATAGAGCTCTGCAGGCTATCTCTACAGTAGATTGTAACTCCACCCCCCTTGGCAGTTCTATCTAGACGGAAAATGTTATAGTTGGGGATGGAAATTTCAGAATTTTTGGTGGCCTTCCTGAGCCAGGATTCAGACACTGCTAGAACATCAGGGTTGGCAGAGTGTGCTAACGCAGTGAATAACTCAAACTTAGGAAGTAGACTTCTGATATTTATGTGCAAGAAACCAAGACTTTTGTGATTACAGAAGTCATCAAATGATAGCGCCTGGGGAGTAGGAGTGATACTGAGGGCTGCAGGGCCTGGGTTAGCCTCTACATCACCAGAGGAACAGAGGAGGACTAGAATAAGGATACGGCTAAAGGCTTTAAGAACTGGTATTCTAGTGCGTTGGGTACATAGAATAAAGGGGCAGATTTCCGGGTGTTATAGAAAAGATTCAGGGCATTATGTACAGACAAGGATAGTGGAAGGATATGAGTAAAGTGGAGGTAAACCTAAGCGTTGGGTAACAATGAAAGAGATAGCATCGCTGGAGGCATCAATTGAGTCGGTCTCCCGCGTGTATAGGGGGAGGGGCAAAGGAGCTATCTAAGGCAGGTTTAGCTAGGCTGGGGGTCTACAGTGATATAGTACAATTAGAAATAACCGAAACAACAATAAACTAACCATGTTTGGGCTGAGGCTAAACATAAACAGGATGTAGTACCGTAAAAAGGAACAGTCCAGCAGATATCAGCTGTATAGCTGAGTTATCATAAGGTCCGGTGGTGAAGCACTAGTGAGTAAGAGGCCACGGCTGGCGTGTGCTAGCGGGCCAGGGCTAGCAGATGGATGGAATCTTCGTGGTTAACGTCGTAACCACATCAGACGATTTCGGTCGGCAGACCAGTCGTGTAGGATCGGCGGGGCTCCGTGTCAACACTAGGTGGTCCCGTCCGGTTGACAGAGAGGTAGATAGCCGGGAGATGGGCCTAGCTCAGGATGATTAGCCAGACCACAGCGTCCGTTTTGTTGTAGCCAGCTGGTAGCGATGAATCCGGAGTTAAAGGTCCAGTGATTCAGTGATTCCGGCGGAAAAACTGATATGTTCTGGGTCGATAACGCGCTGTGCAGACTGGCCGAATATCCGGTGATCAATGTCCAGTGATTAAAATTAATCCCGCGGAAAAAAATCCTATGTTCTGGGTGAAACACCGCTAGCTGTGGCTAATAGCAAGTAGGTAGTTCAGTAGCTAGTTCAGTTTAGTGAGTAAGAGGCCACGGATAGCGTGTGCTAGCGGGCCAGGGCTAGCAGATGGATGGAATCTTCGTGGTTAACGTCGTAACCACATCAGACGATTTCAGTCGGCAGACCAGTCGTGTAGGATCAGGCGGGGCTCCGTGTCAACACTAGGTGGTCCCGTCCGGTTGACAGAGAGGTAGATAGCCGGGAGATGGGCCTAGCTCAGGATAATTAGCCAGACCACAGCGTCCGTTTTGTTGTAGCCAGCTGGTAGCGATGAATCCGGAGTTAAAGATCCAGTGATTCAGTGATTCTGGCGGAAAAACTGATATGTTCTGGGTCGATAACGCGCTGTGCAGACTGGCCGAATATCCGGTGATCAATGTCCAGTGATTAAAATTAATCCCGCGGAAAAATCCAATGTTCTGGGTGAAACACCGCTAGCTGTGGCTAATAGCAAGTAGCTAGTTAGCTGGCTAGCTAGTTTCAACTGGAGATTCTAGATTCTAGATAAAGGTAAGTCAATAATAGAATCCGTTCCACATTGAGTGAGGCGGGTTGCAGGAAAGTATATTTTGTAGAAGGATCAAAAGTCTGATAGGGAAATATGTACGAAAAATACAAAAAAAACAGGGTATTTACAGGCTATTTACAGACACACGGCAGAAACAGGACTGCACTACTTCGCCATCTTGGAGACGAACCACTTAGAAATGTTCATTTTCACTGAAGAGGCAGACAAATAGGAGAAATGTGCTAGACCGATGGTTTTATTTGGTTTTATTTCCTGCAGTGTCTATTCATTGTCCAAACGCACGGCCGCTTTCTGGCTTGCTCCTGACTGCTGTAGAGTTTCCACAAATGCCTTAGTACACATCATTCCCAAACATTCAAAAGAATGTATTAAACGTGAAAATGAACATTTCTAAGTGGTCACTTGTCAGGAAATGTTTTTAAAGTATCATATTATTCCCCGGGGGGTGTATAATGCATTTAATTCAGTTGACTGATTTCCTTATATGAACTGTAACTCAGTAAAATCTTTTGAAATTGTTTGCTGTTGCATTTATTTTTTGAGAGAAAGACTGCGAGAGAGTGCTGGCATGTGCATTGATTTAAAGCAACGATATTCAAGTGATAGGCTGTTTTAAAACTCTGCCGCTGCAATAAATAAAAATATAAGTATTTTTACAATAAAAAATGTGCCCCCCCCCCCCCGAAACCAGATGTAGATGTGTAAATTAGACTGCGCATTCTGTCCTTATGTTACCATAGCAACAGTTACCATGATGAGATGGTAGGTCTACATGCATTGTCCTGCGCTCCATCCTGAGAGGTGCTCTGTCCCCACCCGGAGGGTTGATGATTGATCATGCAGATAGCAGAGACAAGGCCGTTGATAAGCCAGGGATTTAGACATTGCATATAATTTAACAGTTCCATTTTACATTTTGCTGCTAATATAAACAATGTATTATAATCGACCCGGTTTGTGGGTTTGAACGGTAGTGGGTTTGAACGGTAGATCTCGGTAACCCGGTTCCCGCTATTCAACCCTAATCACCATGCACTCCTTAAATATCTCAGTGTCAGTGAAGACCTTGGTGTGTTAAGTTAAAACCAGGGCTCTAATTGAGGGGGTATGTGAGGGTATTGTGGCTTTTGTTAAAGAAAATGGCTGATTATATGAAGCGATCTATATGCCAGAAACAAGCTGTAAAATGCAGGCGAAAGACGTGACCGATGCATATTGGACATCTTTGATTTGTCTATGATATTCAGAGGCTGCACAACATTTTATAGGATAAACAAAATTGACTTTGCTTAAGCAATGTGTGATTCTGTCACCATCAATTGGTGTTCGACATTTCAACCGGCTATTAAACAACATACTAACTCTAAATGAGTCAGGAGCAAGCCAGGTAGCCTAAGGAACGAAAATAAATTATTTAGGCTGTATTATTATTATTATTCCAAGGCTATAGCCTGCCATTTAAGAAATCAATTGTGAAGCATTTCAAATCAAATCAAAATCAAATCAAATTGTATTGGTCACATGCACATATTTAGCAGATGTTATTGCGGGTGGAGAGAAATGCTTGTGTTTCTAGCTCCAACAGTGCAGTAGTATTTAACAATTCACCACAGGACACACTAATCTAAAAGTAGAAGAATGGAATTAAGAAATACATAAATATTAGGACGAGCAATGTCGGAGTGGCATAGACTAAGATACAGTAGAATAGAATACAGTATATACATATGAGATGAGTAAAGCAGTATGTAAACATTATTAAAGTGGTTAGTGTTCCATTATTAATGTGGCCAGTGATTCCATGTCTGTGTATATCGGGCGGCAGCCTCTAAGGTGCAGGGGTTGAGGAACCGGCTGGTAGTGTTCCATTATTAATGTGGCCAGTGATTCCATGTCTGTGTATATCGGGCGGCAGCCTCTAAGGTGCAGGGTTGAGGAACCGGCTGGTAGTGTTCCATTATTAATGTGGCCTGTGATTCCATGTCTGTGTATATCGGGCGGCAGCCTCTAAGGTGCAGGGTTGAGGAACCGGCTGGTAGTGTTCCATTATTAATGTGGCCAGTGATTCCATGTCTGTGTATACGGGCGGCAGCCTCTAAGGTGCAGGGTTGAGGAACCCGGCTGGTAGTGTTCCATTATTAATGTGGCCAGTGATTCCATGTCTGTGTATATCGGGCGGCAGCCTCTAAGGTGCAGGGTTGAGGAACCGGCTGGTAGTGTTCCATTATTAATGTGGCCAGTGATTCCATGTCTGTGTATATCGGGCGGCAGCCTCTAAGGTGCAGGGTTGAGGAACCGGCTGGTAGTGTTCCATTATTAATGTGGCCAGTGATTCCATGTCTGTGTATATCGGGCGGCAGCCTCTAAGGTGCAGGGTTGAGGAACCGGCTGGTAGTGTTCCATTATTAATGTGGCCAGTGATTCCATGTCTGTGTATATCGGGCGGCAGCCTCTAAGGTGCAGGGTTGAGGAACCGGCTGGTAGTGTTCCATTATTAATGTGGCCAGTGATTCCATGTCTGTGTATATCGGGCGGCAGCCTCTAAGGTGCAGGGTTGAGGAACCGGCTGGTAGTGTTCCATTATTAATGTGGCCAGTGATTCCATGTCTGTGTATATCGGGCGGCAGCCTCTAAGGTGCAGGGTTGAGGAACCGGCTGGTAGTGTTCCATTATTAATGTGGCCAGTGATTCCATGTCTGTGTATATCGGGCGGCAGCCTCTAAGGTGCAGGGGTTGAGGAACCGGCTGGTAGTGTTCCATTATTAATGTGGCCAGTGATTCCATGTCTGTGTATATCGGGCGGCAGCCTCTAAGGTGCAGGGTTGAGGAACCGGCTGGTAGTGTTCCATTATTAATGTGGCCAGTGATTCCATGTCTGTGTATATCGGGCGGCAGCCTCTAAGGTGCAGGGTTGAGGAACCGGCTGGTAGTGTTCCATTATTAATGTGGCCAGTGATTCCATGTCTGTGTATATCGGGCGGCAGCCTCTAAGGTGCAGGGTTGAGGAACCGGCTGGTAGTGTTCCATTATTAATGTGGCCAGTGATTCCATGTCTGTGTATATCGGGCGGCAGCCTCTAAGGTGCAGGGTTGAGGAACCGGCTGGTAGTGTTCCATTATTAATGTGGCCAGTGATTCCATGTCTGTGTATATCGGGGCGGCAGCCTCTAAGGTGCAGGGTTGAGGAACCGGCTGGTAGTGTTCCATTATTAATGTGGCCAGTGGTTCCATGTCTGTGTATATCGGGCGGCAGCCTCTAAGGTGCAGGGTTGAGGAACCGGCTGGTAGTGTTCCATTATTAATGTGGCCAGTGATTCCATGTCTGTGTATATCGGGCGGCAGCCTCTAAGGTGCAGGGTTGAGGAACCGGCTGGTAGTGTTCCATTATTAATGTGGCCAGTGATTCCATGTCTGTGTATATCGGGCGGCAGCCTCTAAGGTGCAGGGTTGAGGAACCGGCTGGTAGTGTTCCATTATTAATGTGGCCAGTGATTCCATGTCTGTGTATATCGGGCGGCAGCCTCTAAGGTGCAGGGTTGAGGAACCGGCTGGTAGTGTTCCATTATTAATGTGGCCAGTGATTCCATGTCTGTGTATATCGGGCGGCAGCCTCTAAGGTGCAGGGTTGAGGAACCGGCTGGTAGTGTTCCATTATTAATGTGGCCAGTGATTCCATGTCTGTGTATATCGGGCGGCAGCCTCTAAGGTGCAGGGTTGAGGAACCGGGTGGTAGTGTTCCATTATTAATGTGGCCAGTGATTCCATGTCTGTGTATATCGGCGGCAGCCTCTAAGGTGCAGGGTTGAGGAACCGGCTGGTAGTGTTCCATTATTAATGTGGCCAGTGATTCCATGTCTGTGTATATCGGGCGGCAGCCTCTAAGGTGCAGGGTTGAGGAACCGGCTGGTAGTGTTCCATTATTAATGTGGCCAGTGATTCCATGTCTGTGTATATCGGGCGGCAGCCTCTAAGGTGCAGGGGTTGAGGGAACCGGCTGGTAGTGTTCCATTATTAATGTGGCCAGTGATTCCATGTCTGTGTATATCGGAGGCAGCCTCTAAGGTGCAGGGTTGAGGAACCGGCTGGTAGTGTTCCATTATTAATGTGGCCAGTGATTCCATGTCTGTGTATATCGGGCGGCAGCCTCTAAGGTGCAGGGTTGAGGAACCGGCTGGTAGCCTCCTAGTCATGGCATGTAGCATTGGTCACATGCTGCATGCTGGCAGGAGCATTCCAGCATTTCAACAACACATGAACAACAGCTCTTCAACAACATGCCTATACATTGAGCATTTAGGCTGTATAAAATGCATGCCTTATTAAGCTATACAGTACCTTTGAATTTACTTTTTAGAAACACGAGTTTGGCCAGTCTTTGGTTTGAGGATCATGTGGTGAGTTATAAATGCCTGGTTTGTTAATTTAGCCTAGCAGAGGCTAGTGTATTCCCACGCCCTAATCACAGTCAACACAAATCTATTTTGTAACAACAATATCATGGAATGAAATAGAATACATTAGAAAATGATAGTTTCCCCCAAAATAATTTACAAGTGCACATTTGCCCACCTGATGATTTGCGGCTGCTGTGTTGAAAAATGAATAACTTTTTCTCGAATTCATTGATGATCAGATACTTCAGTTGTAACTGGTTCTGTTCACATTTACGTCATTTAGCAGACGCTCTTATCCAGAGCGACTTACAGTTAGTGAATGCATACATGTTTTTTTGTGGGGGTTTTTCATACTGTCCCCCGTGGGAAACATCCCACATCCCTGCCGGCCAAACCCTCCCCTACCTTGGATGACGCTGGGCCAATTGTGCGCCGCCCATGGGTCTCCCGGTCGCGGCCGGCTGCGACAGAGCCTGGACTCGAACCAGGATCTCTAGTGGCACAGCTAGCACTGCGATGCAGTGCCTTAGACCACTGCGCCACTGTTGCACTCCATGTTTACAGTTGATGGACAGCTTTAGCACTGTTCCAAACTTAGAATATCCTATTTTTTTAACAATAGCCTGTATAGATATCAAGATGTATCAGGTGCTGCAGCATGAGCTCATTCGTTGTCATGCTCTGCTGTGGTATCAAAAAAGATTCTGCTTGTCACCAGTCATGTAAAATGACGTAGAATTGCATGAATTGCCTTAAAAGTCAAAATTTTTCTCGGACCTCAAATAAGATGATAGACTCATGCAGTGTTTTTATTATAATGGATATCTTTTCACCCCTACCCTTGTCCACGGTGGCCTGCGAATCCACAACCTTCTGGCTACTTTGCCATGTAATGCTTACAAAACGAACAACAGTTTGTAAAACTGCATATTTAAGGCTCTGGTCTGTCCTAGGAGTGGAGGGTAAATGCAGGGTTCGATACTGTGATCGTTTGACTTGGCAGTGCGACACACATTTTTAATTGATCACAAGGTAGCCAGTGAAAATGTTTTACCTGTTCACATTAGTTTTTTGGTTCACAATTAGCTTTTAATGTTTTATCATCCTGATTTATTCAAATAGTAATGTGCAATTGACCGAAAATAAGCCTACTTCCTGAAGAGGAAACAATGTCACGGAATGCCCCTGTCTGTGTGTGTGTGTGTGCAGTGCGTGTAGGGCCTATAGCCTAGGTCTACCACTTTGTGTAGGTGTTAGCGATGATAATGACAGCCTAACCGTCTTCGGCTAGATGGAAATGCAATTAAAAGGTAACTACAAAGTAGCCTGTGCCTACCTGGCAGAATCATGACTATTTGTATTGTAGTGTATTAGAGATTATGACTTTCTTAATGGAACCAGAGGATGTTTATCTTAGTTTAAATGTAGCCGTTTGTAGGGTGACGCCCAGGGGAGACCGGTGATTGGACGAAAGAGGAGCAACCCATTTTTGCCATTGTTTATAAGTATGGGCTAGACAAAGAAGCGGGAGAGGCATTCAGATTAATTTGGGACGGTGCTTGTCCAGACACCGCGGGTCTGTAACTTATGCTGTAAACTTGTGATATTAATAAAAGCTTCTAATCAAGGTGCAGCCTAAAGCGGACTCTGTGTTTGACAGCAATAGCCACCAACATCCGACGGGACACGACAGTATCAATCCAGGGGCCATTTGTTTTGAAAACTCCATCACAAGTGCTCTACAGACATGGGCGGCCCCGTCCATAAGCTAGGTTTCCCCTAAAGTCAATGGAATTAAATTGCCAAAATGATATCGCCTAATTAGCCTGCTCTTATCTATATGGAAATAAATACAATCATTCAAAATAGGCTACTACACAAGAAAGCATGATTTGGCCACAGAGGATCATTGGCTTCTTTAAAAAATAAATAAGCTGTGGATTGCCTACAGTCGAAAGAGCCCGCAGTTTGGGCAGCAAATACCCTGGTTTTTAATGTCTATGCAAATACCACATAGATTGTTGAGTTGTGACTGTCAGCGACAAGCAGAGAGGCCCAGCCAGGCATATTGCAATATTTCATCATAGTTTGGAAAGCTAATGACTATTGCTGTAAAGACTAATCTATACATCTGTCGTTTATAGTTATCAAAATTCTCAACTGAATTGATTAGTATAGCCTATCTTATTGGCACCAGCAGAGAGCATCGCCATATTACATTTACATTTTAGTCATTTAACAGACGCTCTTATCCAGAGCGACTTACAGTTAGTGCATACATTATTTTTTTTTCATACTGGTCCCCCGTGGGAATCGAACCCACAACCCTGGCGTTGCAAGCGCCATACTCTACCAACTGAGTTACACGGGACTAGTGTAGTAATAAAGGCCTAGTTCACGAAAATGTGGGGTTTATCAGGCGCACTTTCAGCACCTCATGTGTCTCTAAATCTCTTAAGCTCAGTGTCTGTCTAGTTCAGTGCCAGCTCCTCACAGGCATGCCTGGTGCTAAAATACGTTGAAAATATGTATTTTCCAGATGTTGAAATCAGGGTTGGGCTCAATTCCAATTCAATTCTTGAATTTGAATTTAATTTCAATGAAAGGAAATATAATGTAATACAGTGAAATTCAATTAAATTTAAATGCCTCTTCAATTCCATTTTAGGTGTCGTCTATATAAACATGCATATTGTAAATAAAACATCAAACATGTTGTTATAGACAGTACCAGTCAAAAGTTTGGACACACCTACTCATTCAAGGGTTTTTCTTTATTTTTACTATTTTCTACATTGTAGAATAATGGTGAAGACATCAAAACTATGAAATAACACATGGAATCATGTAGTAACCAAAAACGTGTTCAACAAATCAAAATATATTTCATATTTTAGCCACCCTTTGCCTTGATGACAGCTTTACACACTCTTGGCATTCTCTCAACCAGCTTCACCTGGAATGCTTTTCCAACAGTCTTGAAGCAGTTCTCACATATGCTGAGCACTTGTTGGCTGCTTTTCCTTCACTCTGCGGTCCAACTCATCCCAAACCATCTCAAATGGGTTGAGGTCGGGTGATTGTGGAGGCCAGGTCATCTGATGCAGCACTCAATCACTCTCCTTCTTGGTCAAATAGCCCTTACACAGCCTGGAGGTGTGTTGGGTCTTGTCCTGTTGAAAAACAAATGATAGTCCCACTAAGCCCAAACCAGATGGGATGGCGTATCGCTGCAGAATGCTGTGGTAGCCATGCTGGTTAAGTGTGCCTTGAATTCTAAATAAATCAGAGACAGTGTCACTAGCAAAGCACCCCCACACCATCACACCATCACACCTCCTACTCCATGCTTCACGGTCGGAACCACACATGCGGAGATCATCTGTTCACCTTCTCTGCATCTCACAAAGACACGGCGGTTGGAACCAATCCAAAGAAAGGATAGGCGGGAGCTTTGTGGACAACAACACCCATTGTGAGGGCAGAGAGACGGATCTTGTCAGTGTATCCATAATCTTTGATTGCGCTGAATTAAATTAGACTTTTCTGTTACTCAAATTCAAATTCCTGTGGGATGTGGCCAATTAGCAATGTTCTCTCCAACTTGATAGTTTTCCCGATTAGTTAACACTATTAACATTTGCCTCTACTGTGGGAATTCTGATGGAATCAACACAATATTAGCCACTTTCAGTCCAACATACTGAAATAAAACAAACTATGCAAGACTTAGTATACAAAACTAACTATGCAGTAGATTTAGTAGGCAGAGCGCATCAGAGAAGGATTCTGTAGCATTGACAGGCACGACTCAGGCCTGTACTCTGAGCCATAGTACTCATGCATAAGAAAACAACAAAGGAAAGAAAAGCATTGCAAGTTTACATTTTGCAAAGTTAGTGTGGGAGAGGTAGAATTGTTTTTGTTATCGATCAATAATGAAAAACCTCCTGGCATTGACAACTTAGATGGGAAGCTACTGAGGATGGTAGCTGACTCTATAGCCACTCCTATCTGCCATGTCTTTAATCTGAGCCTAGAGGAAAGTCTTTGTCCTCAGGCCTGGAGGGAAGCCAAAGTCATTCCGCTACCAAAGAGTGGTAAAGCGACCTTTACTGGTTCTAACAGCAGACCTATCAGCTTGCTGCCAGATCTTAGCAAACTGTTGTTTGACCGAATACAATGCTATTTCTCTGTAAACAAATTAACAACAGACTTTCAGCATGCTTCTAGAGAAATGAATATACTTGGCCACTGTTAAAACTGTAACTTCCAGCTGGTACAGCCTCAGTGTTCACAGTAAACGGGTGCCGAAAGTTGTACAGAATTTTCACAACATTCAAGTTTGCGCTCAGCAGACCTGAAATTTGCTCAATGACGATTAATCTTCCTCATGAGTTGAATGGGAATCAATTCCAAAATTCTGAATTGAGCCCAACCCTGATTGCTACAGATATTATGACCTATGTCTTTATCTAAACCAAAGCAGTTTGACTTCTTAGCAATGAAGTTGCAACTGTGAGCTGCTGTAAACCTATGTGATTGGGTACAAAGGTTGAGTCTCTAGATTCCCTTGCTGCACTGGGGAAATAATGAAATGGTTGTCATGGTGATTTAAACTGGGCCTGGTTATCTCCCAACTCGGAGGCTATGTCATTTATTACATTTCAGCCAATTGATAAAAGCAGCTACAAGGCTGAACCTAAAAGACAACTCTAAATTGATACTTATTTATATTATCCTAAAATCCTTTATCTCATTCTATTGAGTCTCTTTGTTCAACAGGTAGTCTATGATATTAATATTGTAGCAAACAGCGGGGCAGGGAAGTGAACCCGGGTCGCTGGCGAGAAAGGCAAACACCCTACACATGGCAATAGGGGTTAACCCACATGGTGGGAATTGTAACGTGGCTCACTACACAGCCCCCTCCAAAACAGGAAGTTATTGGGGATTTTTTCAGTGGACTATAGTTCAATCCTTTTAGACTCAGTAGACTATAAGTTAAACAGTTAATCACAACATGACAAGCACGGAGCCAGGGTTAAACATAGTTACATCTCTGTTGCTAGGCAGGAACTTCATTGGTTCCTCTTGCTGGTGTAGTCATGGCCCTGCCTGATGCTAGAACCTTCGTGGGCGTGGAAGTTTCTTCTCTCTTTGTCTGATCTGACTTCGGGTCAAATTCCTCGCTCCTCCCTAATCCACGGCTGTCCTGCCTTATCAGTGACTGAAACCAGACTGTTGCCCCTTTGCCTCCCTCCTTAGGCATATTCCTGGAACGGAGCCAGGGGTTAAACATAGTTCAGACTATAAGTTAAACATGGTTAATCACAGCATGACAGGTGTTGGGACTGGAGTGGTACAGAAGGAAGAGGCTTGGAAGAATGCCTGCAATGTGTGAGAACTGCCTGCTATGTGTGGGAACTGTATATGATTGAGAAATTGATTATCCACTCCATATGGCTCGTTGTTGGGGGAGGAAGAGAACAGGACACTAAGCCACTCCATATGGCTCGTTGTTGGGGAGGAGAGAACAGGACACTAAGCCACTCCATATGGCTCGTTGTTGGGGGAGGAGAGAACAGGACACTAAGCCACTCCATATGGCTCGTTGTTGGGGGGGGAGGAGAACAGGACACTAAGCCACTCCAGCTATGGCTCGTTGTTGGGGGAGGAGAGAACAGGACACTAAGCCACTCCATATGGCTCGTTGTTGGGGGAGAGAACAGGACACTAAGCCACTCCTTATGGCTCGTTGTTGGGGGAGGAGAGAACAGGACACTAAGCCACTCCATATGACTCGTTGTTGGGGGAGGAGAGAACAGGACACTAAGCCACTCCATATGGCTCGTTGTTGGGGGGAGGGAGAGAACAGGACACTAAGCCACTCCATATGACTCGTTGTTGGGGGAGGAGAGAACAGGACACTAAGCCACTCCATATGGTTCGTTGTTGGGGGGAGGAGAGAACAGGACACTAAGCCACTCCACATGACTCGTTGTTGGGGGAGGAGAGAACAGGACACTAAGCCACTCCATATGGCTCGTTGTTGGGGGAGGAGAGAACAGGACACTAAGCCACTCCATATGACTCGTTGTTGGGGGAGGAGAGAACAGGACACTAAGCCACTCCATATGGCTCGTTGTTGGGGGGAGAGAACAGGACACTAAGCCACTCCATATGGCTCGTTGTTGGGGGAGGAGAGAACAGGACACTAAGCCACTCCATATGGCTCGTTGTTGGGGGAGGAGAGAACAGGACACTAAGCCACTCCATATGGCTCGTTGTTGGGGGAGGAGAGAACAGGACACTAAGCCACTCCATATGGCTCGTTGTTGGGGGAGGAGAGAACAGGACACTAAGCCACTCCACATGGCTCGTTGTTGGGGGAGGAGAGAACAGGACACTAAGCCACTCCACATGGCATCTGGATGGACAAAACAAGGTTTATTAGAAATATATTTAGTGGGGTATATTTATAGGGTTTCCAGGCTATTGTCATGGCTATTGTATTGTCAACATTATGATCTAACGGCTTTATTCTCACCTTGATCTTCTGGGATGTTTCAATGACAAGGCCATCATGGAAAGAGTTGATCAGCTGTATAGACTCAACAACACAGTACTTCAGTATATCTGGTCCTCCATTATGGAATGAGTTGATCAGCTGTATAGACACAACAACACAGTAATTCAGTATATCTGGTCCTCGTTGCCATAGTTATAGTAGGGATTTAGCATTTTACACAAAAGGGGAAAAACACAATGCCCATTTCAATGAGGATAAAAGTATCCTGTTTCAGATCGGTTCAGGAAGTGAACTCAAAACCCTCTGAACAATAAAAGTAATATTACCTTTGATCAAATGGCGTCGTTCTGCTGATAAAATGTGGAGATTGTCCATACCAGTCACTCTTCATAGAGACAGCTGGGTACTGGAGACTCTACTCTCTGGGTCTGGTTGGAGTCTCTGACAGCTGGGTACTGGAGACTCTACTCTCTGGGTCTGGTTGGAGTCTCTGACAGCTGGGTACTGGAGACTCTACTCTCTGGGTCTGGTTGGAGTCTCTGACAGCTGGGTACTGGAGACTCTACTCTCTGGGTCTGGTTGGAGTCTCTGACAGCTGGGTACTGGAGACTACTCTCTGGGTCTGTTTGGAGTCTCTGACAGCTGGGTACTAGAGACTCTACTCTCTGGGTCTGGTTGGAGTCTCTGACAGCTGGGTACTGGAGACTCTACTCTCTGGGTCTGGTTGGAGTATCTGACAGCTGGGTACTGAGACTCTACTCTCTGGGTCTGGTTGGAGTCTCTGACAGCTGGGTACTGGAGACTCTACTCTCTGGGTCTGGTTGGAGTCTCTGACAGCTGAGTACTGGAGACTCTACTCTCTGGGTCTGGTTGGCGTCTCTGACAGCTGGGTACTGGAGACTCTACTCTCTGGGTCTGGTTGGAGTCTCTGACAGCTGGGTACTTGAGACTCTACTCTCTGGGTCTGGTTGGAGTCTCTGACAGCTGGGTACTGGAGACTCTACTCTCTGGGTCTGGTTGGAGTCTCTGACAGCTGGGTACTGGAGACTCTACTCTCTGGGTCTGGTTGGAGTCTCTGACAGCTGGGTACTGGAGACTCTACTCTCTGGGTCTGGTTGGAGTCTCTGACAGCTGGGTACTGTAGACTCTACTCTCTGGGTCTGGTTGGAGTCTCTGACAGCTGGGTACTGTAGACTCTACTCTCTTGGTCTGGTTGGAGTCTCTGACAGCTGGGTACTGTCTCTGACAGACAAACCCCAATATATTTTCAAATCAAATCAAATTGTATTTGCCACATGCGCCGAATACAACAGGTTTAGACATTACAGTGACATGCTTACTTATAAGCCCTTAACCAACAATGCAGTTTTTTAAAGATTTTTATTTTATTTCATACAGTAATGATGATCAGTAGTATGAGAAATCACCCTGCATCATTCATCATATCAGACATTTCCCTCTATTTCTCCCCACATGGAACTGCTGATGTAAAATAGCTTTATAAATAAATGATTGATATAACGTTGAACTCCCAACCTCCCAACCAGACTACAGTCTGTTACATTCTCACATTCTCCACAGATCTTTGAGGAATTCCCCTTTTATAATCTATAATGTATGGCAGTAATCTTACTTTGGGTCAAAGGGCATTGGTCCACTGATAACATTGAGAGGATTGTACATGGAGCAGTCATAGACAGACAGCTGGGTACTGGAGACTGCTCTCTGGGTCTGGGGGTTGGCAGTGCCCCTCCTCTCTCTCCTCAGAGACACTCATTTTAGGAGTGTGTTCCAACTTCCAGAATTACAGTGTGATAAAAAGACTCACACCATTTAGAGACACACACTTCCTTGATTAAACATATACTTACTAGAGTTTACAGGATATCCTGATCTGTCCTCTCTCCAGTTTAGAGTTTATAGGATATCCTGCTCTGTCCTCTCTCCAGTTTAGAGTTTATAGGATATCCTGCTCTGTCCTCTCTCCAGTTTAGAGTTTATAGGATATCCTGCTCTGTTCTCTCTCCAGTTTAGAGTTTATAGGATATCCTGCTCTGTCCTCTCTCCAGTTTAGAGTTTATAGGATATCCTGCTCTGTCCTCTCTCCAGTTTAGAGTTTACAGGATATCCTGCTCTGTCCTCTCTCAGTTTAGAGTTTATAGGATATCCTGCTCTGTCCTCTCTCCAGTTTAGAGTTTATAGGATATCCTGCTCTGTCCTCTCTCCAGTTTAGAGTTTATAGGATATCCTGCTCTGTCCTCTCTCAGTTTAGAGTTTATAGAATATCCTGCTCTGTCCTCTCTCCAGTTTAGAGTTTATAGGATATCCTGCTCTGTCCTCTCTCCAGTTTAGAGTTATAGAATATCCTGCTCTGTCCTCTCTCCAGTTTAGAGTTCATAGAATATCCTGCTCTTTCATCTACAAATATGTAATGGCTGGACAAGAACAAATATACTTTTATATAGGTATGCTTTCTACACACCATGAGGATAAACCATTAACCATGAGGTGTAGCTACAGTTTTCTTTACTGACAACTGGGGTTAGAGACAGACAGAGACTGAGGGAGACACAGACATCAAATACTCATGATCTTTGACCTTCCACCATTTCAGGCTTTTTTCACAGAAATTGCATGGTAACACTTTACATGGCAGATGATAGGCATTAAAATACATTCATAAAGCCCTTGACCATTTTAAATAATAGTATTTACATTTTCGTCATTTAACATACGCTCTTATCCAAAGACACTCAAGGGCACATCTACAGTTTTTACCTAGTCAGCTCAGGGTTTCGAACCAGCAACCTTTCGGTTACTGGTCCAACACCCTTAACCGCTAGGCTACCTGCCACCAGTGTATGATGGGCATCTTACAACAACTACAGCTGACATTATTGTGGTCATGTTAAGTATTTAGTTTTTTATTGGGATCCCCAAATAGACGTTGCCAAGGCAATCATTTTTTTGTTTTTTTATTTTTTTATTCAGGCTGCAAAGTAAGGATCCTACCAGGGATTATTCATGTATGATGTTAGTAGAATGTATACATTGGGATAGTAGTAAGGATCCTACCAGGGATTATTTATGTATGATGTTGGTAGAATGTATACATTGGGATAGTAGTAAGGATCCTACCAGGGATTATTTATGTATGATGTTGGTAGAATGTATACATTGGGATAGTAGTAAGGATCCTACCAGGGATTATTTATGTATGATGTTGGTAGAATGTATACATTGGGATAGTAGTAAGGATCCTACCAGGGATTATTTATGTATGATGTTGGTAGAATGTATACATTGGGATAGTAGTAAGGATCCTACCAGGGGATTATTTATGTATGATGTTGGTAGAATGTATACATTGGGATAGTAGTAAGGATCCTACCAGGGATTATTTATGTATGATGTTGGTAGAATGTATACATTGGGATAGTAGTAAGGATCCTACCAGGGATTATTTATGTATGATGTTGGTAGAATGTATACATTGGGATAGTAGTAAGGATCCTACCAGGGATTATTTATGTATGATGTTGGTAGAATGTATAAATTGGGATAGTAGTAAGGGGATCCTACCAGGGATTATTACTATGTATGATGTTGGTAGAATGTATACATTGGGATAGTAGTAAGGATCCTACCAGGGATTATTTACAGTGGGGCAAAAAAGTATTTAGTCAGCCACCAATTGTGCATGTTCTCCCACTTAAAAAGATGAGAGAGGCCTGTAATTTTCATCATAGGTACACGTCAACTATGACAGACAAAATGAGAAAAGAAATTCCAGAAAATCACATTGTAGGATTTTTAATGAATTTATTTGCAAATTATGGTGGAAAATAAGTATTTGGTCAATAACAAAAAAGTTTCTCAATACTTTGTTATATACCCTTTGTTGGCAATGACACAGGTCAAACGTTTTCTGTAAGTCTTCACAATGTTTTCACACACTGTTGCTGGTATTTTGGCCCATTCCTCCATGCAGATCTCCTCTAGAGCAGTGATGTTTTGGGGCTGTCGCTGGGCAACACGGATTTTCAACTCCCTCCAAAGATTTTCTATGGGGTTGAGATCTGGAGACTGGCTAGGCCACTCCAGGACCTTGAAATGCTTCTTACGAAGCCACTCCTTCGTTGCCCGGGCGGTGTGTTTGGGATCATTGTCATGCTGAAAGACCCAGCCACGTTTCATCTTCAATGCCCTTGCTGATGGAAGGAGGTTTTCACTCAAAATCTCACGATACATGGCCCCATTCATTCTTTCCTTTACGGATCAGTCGTCCTGGTCCGTTTGCAGAAAAAACAGCCCCAAAGCATGATGTTTCCACCCCCATGCTTCACAGTAGGTATGGTGTTCTTTGGATGCAACTCAGCATTCTTTGTACTCCAAACATGACGAGTTGAGTTTTTACCAAAAAAGTTATATTTGGTTTCATCTGACCATATGACATTCTCCCAATCCTCTTCTGGATCATCCAAATGCACTCTAGCAAACTTCAGACGGGCCTGGACATGTACTGGCTTAAGCAGGGGGACACAGCAGGATTTGAGTCCCTGGCGGCGTAATGTGTTACTGATGGTAGGCTTTGTTACTTTGGTCCCAGCTCTCTGCAGGTCATTCACTAGGTCCCCCCGTGTGGTTCTGGGATTTTTGCTCACCGTTCTTGTGATCATTTTGACCCCACGGGGTGAGATCTTGCGTGGAGCCCCAGATCGAGGGAGATTATCAGTGGTGTTGTATGTCTTCCATTTCCTAATAATTGCTCCCACAGTTGATTTCTTCAAACCAAGCTGCTTACCTATTGCAGATTCAGTCTTCCCAGCCTGGTGCAGGTCTACAATTTTGTTTCTGGTGTCCTTTGACAGCTCTTTGGTCTTGGCCATAGTGGAGTTTGGAGTGTGACTGTTTGAGGTTGTGGACAGGTGTATTTTATACTGATAACAAGTTCAAACAGGTGCCATTAATACAGGAAACGAGGGGAGGACAGAGGAGCCTCTTAAAGAAGAAGTTACAGGTCTGTGAGAGCCAGAAATCTTGCTTGTTTGTAGGTGACCAAATACTTATTTTCCACCATAATTTGCAAATAAATTCATTAAAAATCCTACAACGTGATTTTCTGGATTTTTTTCCCTCAATTTGTCTGTCATAGTTGACGTGTACCTATGATGAAAATTACAGGCATCTCTCATCTTTTTAAGTGGGAGAACTTGCACAATTGGTGGCTGACTAAATACTTTTTTCCCCACTGTATGTATGATGTTGGTAGAATGTATACATTGGGATAGTAGTAAGGATCCTACCAGGGATTATTTATGTATGATGTTGGTAGAATGTATACATTGGGATAGTAGTAAGGATCCTACCAGGGATTATTATGTATGATATTGGTAGAATGTATACATTTGGATAGTAGTAAGGATCCTACCAGGGATTATTTATGTATGATGTTGGTAGAATGTATACATTGGGATAGTAGTAAGGATCCTACCAGGGATTATTTATGTATGATGTTGGTAGAATGTATACATTGGGATAGTAGTAAGAGGCCGATGCATAAATGACTAAGATTCAAGCCTCCCGTCAGTTAGTTCCTAATGTGTTCTCCAACTCATAAAACATTTTAGAAAAAGGCTCAGTGCCGTTATCCTCGCAAGGGAGGTATTGAAAGGGAGAGCCAATTTTGACCCCTACCTTTTTGAGAAAAAAAGTATTACTTGTTAAACAAAATCTCTTTCTCTGAGCAATTGTATTAGTATAAAATCATTTAATTTAATAATTTGGGACCCCACTGTATACTTCAAAGTTAGAGATATGTTGAAACTGGATCCCTGATTCTACATTTTATAGTATGCCATGGCCATTACTGGCCAAAGGTTAAACTACTGTTATGTTTATGCTATTCTATGGTGTTGTGCCACTAGACTTTGACCAGATATTATTGCATCCAAAGATCAACTGTACCTACAACATAGATACAGAGCCACTTCAGGAAGGTGCTCTCTCAGCACAACGGAAAATATCTCAATGACTTGACATGTTCTGGTTGTGAATACAGGCTACAAGGTAAGAATCTTCCAAGGGATTATTGTAAAGTGTGTAGGGAAATTAAATATATGGTGTTATTATAGTATAGAGAATGACAGTGAAACACTCAGATCTAACAGTCCATTTCACCTGGGACAGGTACGTGACAGTTCAATCATACAAAATGGCGCTAACTGGGCGTGAGGCAAGTCAAATTCAAAACATATTGTTCATATCTCGTATTATAGGATTTGTATATCGTGGGTTATTTTACAATTTGTAAAAATGTTAATATATCATAGTTCTAAATCATCTTTCAGAATATCAGAACATTGAATTAAATTCAATAATAGTATAATAATAGCAGACCTGTTGAACAAAGCAACACACAGGAATGAGTGGAATTATTACAAGAGAAAATGAGACATTATTATTATTATTATTATTATTATTATTATTATTTATTTTTTAAGAGCTTCACTACATGGAGAAAAGGTGAAAAATATCAGTCATGACTACATGTTGATGTGATTGCATTAAATCCTGACTGTTTGGACGTGGCTGTTAGTAAATGTTTGATTTCTAAGAGATAAAATAGAACAATTGACCTTCAATAATTAGTTGTCACTGTGTCCACCACAACCAACATGCTGCATCTCTGTTTAGGGGTCAGTGATCTAAAATGAGTCTCTCTGGGGAGAGAGAGGAGGGGGGCCCTGCCTCTAAAATGAGTCTCTCTGGGGAGAGAGAGGAGGGGGGCCCTGCCTCTAAAATGAGACTCTCTGGGGAACATGACACCAAAGCTAAGAGATGAGATGTTGTTTAAGAACTTACAAAGAGTTTATTTCTAAAACGTTATATCCACAATCTTTTTCACATTTGTTATTTTTCGTCAGAAACGATTGCTTATGGGTACCTTCATGTGTCAAAAATGTTGACAATATTACCATTATATCAACACACTCTTCACTCCTGTTTAAACCAAAAGGTTTCTATCGCTTGCTTAATATATGGAACCACTAAAAGTTCTATATAGAAACCTTTTATAGGGTTCTTTGATCAGAACTCTAGAGGTTCTTCTTCACTGGAACCAAAATGGTTCCATATTGTCAAGGTGGAGTGTAGTGGAACGTGGAATCACACGCAGGACACAGAGATTCAAAGCCAAATGTCTTTAGTAAAGTCCGTGGTACACGCCAAACACGGCAACAGGCCACAGGCGAAACAAACGCACTCTAGACTGTCCAAAGTAATAAAGCACAACGTGCGGGACTCTCTTACAAAACACGAAAATAAAGAGAGCACAATACAGAGGACCAAAAAAACACAACACGTGACAGCAGAACAATTACACACAACACCTGACCAAACACAAGAGAAATAAATAGGGTGCCTAATGAACACTAAACAATAAACAGGTGTAACAAACAGACAAAACCAATCAAACATGAAACATCGAACGGTGGCAGCTAGTACTCCGGAGACGACGACCGCCGAAGCCTGCCCGAACAAGGAGAAGGAGCCGCCTCGGCCGAAACCATGACAGTACCCCCTTGACGCGCGGCTCCAGCCGTGCACCGCCCGACCTCGGGGACGACCAGGAAGACGCGGAGCAGGGTTGGATGACCACGTTGGAATTCGGTCAGAAGGGACGGGTCCAGGATGTCCCTCCTCGGCACCCAGCACCGCTCCTCCGGGCCGTACCCCTCCCACCACGAGATATTGGAGACCCCCATCCGTCGTCTCGAATCTAGGATACGCCGGAGCCCCCTCGATGTCCAACGGGGGCGGAGGAGTCTCTTCTATCTCAAAGTCCTGGAGTGGACCAGCTACCACCGGCCTGAGGAGAGACACATGGAACAGGGGTTAATATTTTTGTAATCAATGGGCAGTTGTAACCTGTAACACACCTCGTTCAATCTCCTCAGGACTTTAAAAGGCCCCACAAACCGCCGACCCAGCTTCCGGCAGGGCAGGCGGAGGGGCAGGTTTCTGGTTGAGAGCCAGACGCGATCTCCAGGTGCGTACACTGGCCCCTCACTGCGGTGGAGGTCGGCGCTCGTCTTCTGTCGACGGATGGCTCTCTGCAGATGGACGTGTGCAGCGTTCCACGTCTCCTCCGAGTGCCGCACCCACTCATCCACCGCAGGGGCCTCGATCTGGCTCTCATGCCAAGGTGCCAGAACCGGCTGGTACCCTAACACACACTGGAAAGGGGGTTAGTTTAGTAGAGGAGTGGCGGAGAGAGTTCTGTGCCATCTCGGCCCAGGGCACATATCTCGCCCACTCCTCCGGCCGGCCCTGACAATATGACCTCAGAAACCTACCCACATCCTGGTTGACACGTTCGACCTGCCCATTGACTCTCTGGGTGGTAACCCGAGGTAAGGCTCACCGAAACCCCCAACCCCGTTCCATAAACGCTCTCCAGACTCTGGAGGTAAACTGGGGGGCCTCGATCAGACACTATATCCTCGGGTACCCCGTAATGCCGGAAGACGTGAGTAAATAGAGCCTCAGCTGTCTGTAGGGCAGTAGGAAGACCCGGCATGGGAAGGAGACGACAGGCCTTCGAGAACCGATCCACAACGACCAGGATGGTGGTATTCCCCTGTGAGGAGGGAAGGTCGGTAACAAAATCCACCGAGAGGTGGGACCAGGGTCGTTGTGGAACGGGCAGGGGTTGTAACTTACCCCTGGGCAAGTGTCTGGGCGCCTTACACTGGGCACACACTGAGCAGGAGGAGACATAAATCCTCACATCCCTGGCTAATGTTGGCCACCAGTACTTTGTACTAAGGCAGTGCACCGTCCGGCCAATACCTGGGTGTCCAGAGGAGGGTGACGTGTGAGCCCAATAAATAAGCCGATCTCGGACCTCGAGCGGGACGTACGTCCGACCCACCGGACACTGTGGAGGGCTAGGGTCGGTGCGTAATGCCCGCTCAATCTCCACATCGACCTCCCATACCACCGGTGCAACCAGACAAGACTTAGGTAGTATGGGAGTGGGCTCCACGCACCTCTCCTCCATGTCATACCGCCGAGACAGGGCATCTGCCTTCCCGTTCTGGGACCCAGGGATGTAAGTGATCTTAAACACGAACCTGGCTAGAAACATAGTCCACCGAGCCTGGCGAGGATTCAGTCTCCTAGCCGCCCGAATGTATTCCAGGTTACGGTGGTCAGTCAGAATGAGAAAAGGGTGTTGAGCCCCCTCAAGCCAGTGCCTCCACACCTTTAGGGCCTGTACCACGGCTAACAGCTCCCTGTCCCCTACGTCATAATTCCGCTCCGCCGGACTGAGCTTTTTGAATAAAAGGCACAGGGGCGGAGTTTAGGTGGTGTGCCGGACCGTTGTGAAAGAACGGCCCCGATACCGGCTTCAGACTCGTCCACCTCCACTTGGAATGGTAAAGTGGGATCCGGATGCGCCAGCACTGGAGCCGAGGTAAACAGGTCCTTCAGTTTCCCAAAAGCCCTGTCCGCCTCAGCTGACCACCGTAAGCGCACGGACCCCCTTCAGAAGGGACGTTATGGGAGCTGCCACCTGTCCAAAACCCCGGATAAACCTCCGGTAGTAATTCGCAAAACCCAAAAACTGCTGCACCTCTTTAACCGTGGTTGGGGTTTGCCAATTACGCACGGCTGACACACGGTCAACCTCCATCCTCACCCCTGACGCCAGACAACTGATAACCCAAAAAGGAGACCGACTCCTGGAAGAACAGACATTTCTCGGCTTTGACATACAGGTCATGCTCCAACAATCTCCTCAATACTATGCGCATCAGGGCTACATGCTCGACCCGGGTAGAACTGTACACCAGAATATCGTCTATGTACACCACCACCCCCTGCGCCTGCATGTCCCGGAAATCTCATCTACAAAGGATTGGAAGACTGATGGAGCATTCATTAACCCGTATGGCATGACGAGATACTCGTAATGACCGGCGGTAGTACTAAATGCTGTCTTCCATTCATCGCCCTCTCTAATGCGTACCAAGTTATATGCGCTCCTGAGGTCCAATTTTGTGAAGAACCGTGACCCGTGTAATGACTCCGTCATAGTCGCAATCAGCGGGAGTGGATAACTATATTTCACAGTCACCTGATTGAGACCGCGTAATCAATACACGGGCGCAAACCTCCATCCTTTTCTTCACAAAAAAGAAGCTCGATGAGCGGGTGAAGTGGAGGGCCGTATGTATCCCTGTCTCAGAGACTCGGCAATGTATGTCTCCATTGCCCTCTTCTCCTCCTGTGACAACGGATACACATGGCTCGCGGGAGCGCAGCTCCTGCCTGGAGGTCTATCGCACAATCCCCTGTCTATGAGGCGGCAACCGTGCAGCTCTTGTCTTGCTAAACACGAGTGCCAAATCCTCATACTCAGGTGGAATGTGCAGTGCGGGCATCTGGTTCGGACTCTCCACCGAGGTCGCCCCTACGGAAACACCCAGACATAGCCCCTCACACTGAGCAGACCACCCTTTAAGAGCCTTCTCTCGCCACGCGAAATAGTTGGATCATGGGTAATCAACCAGGGAAGCCCCAGTACCACCGGATACGCAGTAGAGTCGATCAGATAGAGCTGAATCGTCTCCTCATGACCCCCCTGCGTCTCCATCCTAAGTGGCGCTGTGACCTCCCTAATCAACCCAGATCCTAACGGACGACAATCTAGGGCATGTACAGGGAAAGGATTATTAACAGGAAGGAGGGGAATCCCTAACTCTACACAGAATTTGCGATCTACAAAATTCCCAGCTGCGCCTGAATCTACTAGCGCCTTATGCTGGGAACGAGGTGCAACCTGTGGAAAACAAACAGGTATAGTTATGTGTACGACAGAAAGCTCTGGGTAAGTGGAGCGTCTACTCACCTGGGAGGACTCCCCAATGTATGGTCTGTCGTCTCCCCCCACTAGGGGAACCTCCCCAGCACCTAGCCGCGGTGTGCCCTCCACGGCCACAGTTGGGTGCAGGGGACGGCCCCCATCGGGCTCCTTCTTCTCCTTCCTCTAGCGCCAGCACCTCCAGCTCCATCGGGCTCGGCTCGGGAGGCGCTGGAGGGTGGAATGGGCGACCCCCCACTTGGGACGTCCGCGGGTAGCGAGCAGGGTGTCCAGCCGAATGGCCATGTCCACCAACTGGTCGAATGAGAGTGTAGTATCCCTACACGCCAACTCTCTGCGGACGTCCTCCCGGAGGCTGCAACGGAAGTGGTCTATGAGGGCCTGCTCATTCCACCCTGCATCTGCCGCTAGAGTCCGAACTCCAGCGCAAATTCCTGTGCGCTCCTCATCCCCCCTGCCGGAGGTAGAATAGATGCTCCCCCGCCACCTTCCCCTCTGGTGGATGGTCGAACACAGCACGGAAGCGGCGGGAGAACTCCGCGTAGGTGATAGTGGCGGCGTCTATTCTCCTCCATTCGGCGTTGGCCCACTCCAACGCCTTGCCGGTGAGGCAGGAGATGAGGCGGAAACGCTCTCGTGTCCCGAGGGCGCCGGATGTACGGTGGCAAGGTAGAGTTCCACTTGTAACAGGAACCCTGACACCCGGCAGCGGTGCCGTCGTATGCCCTCGGGAGCGGAGCCGAATTCCACTGGGTTCCGGTAGTTGGACGGGCGGGCTGACCGATGGTGATGGTGCGGTAGGTGGGGGTGTGGGTACCCCGCTGGTCTCCCATCGATGGAGGGTGTTCATCACGCGGTCTAGGCGTGCCCGATTTGATTGATGCGATCCTCCTGACCACGAAGGCGCTCCTCCATGATTTCGGGGAGTGCGGGTGCTCCTGCTGATTCCATATATGGTGTGTAATTCTGTCAAGGTGGAGTGTAGTGGAACGTGGAATCACACGCAGGACACAGAGATTCAAAGCCAAATGTCTTTAGTAAAGTCTGTGGTACACGCCAAACACGGCAACAGGCCACAGGCGAAACAAACGCACTCTAGACTGTCCAAAGTAATAAAGCACAACGTGCAGGACTCTCTTACAAAACACGAAAATAAGAGAGCACAATACAGAGGACCAAAAAACACAACACGTGACAGCAGAACAATTACACACAACACCTGACCAAACACAAGAGAACTAAATAGGGTGCCTAATGAACACTAAACAATAAACAGGTGTGACAAACAGACAAAACCAATCAAACATGAAACATCGAACGGTGGCAGCTAGTACTCCGGAGACGACAACCGCCGAAGCCTGCCCGAACAAGGAGAAGGAGCCGCCTCGGCCGAAACCGTGACACATATAGAAACCTGCATGGTGCCATTTATGAATTATGGCTACTACTATTAAATAGGAATATTTTTGCTAAGAATATAATTTATAGGAAAATAGGAATGGTTGAAAAATCCCAATATTCATTAAAAACAATCCTTAGAAATAGCAGTGCTGGGGGTTTGGAAAGCCATAGTCAGTCAATCAACAATAGAATAATACTCTTATGAAAAATATTGATCTTTAATTTACAGTCTGTGGATACTATGTGACTAGAAAGGTTTAAAATGCATGTATGACATCACAGCACAGTTGAAAAAAATATGGCAGGTGGAAATCAAAAGAGGATGTTCTACGGAGATAGGTGGGCGGGGCTGAGAGTACCAGAGAGGTGGGATTAAAAAGATCATGATCGGTAATAGTCATTACTTTAAACACTATAGATGTCTGAGTACTATCTATCCAAAATGTAATGTGTATAATTAATTATTATTATTGTTATTATTGTTATTATTATTATTATTATTATTATTATTATTATTATTATTATTATAAAAAAGTAATTACTGTGTATAAAAGTATTGTATGGGGGGTAGAATTTATCTTCGTTATATTCAAACACACTGGTGGCCAGGGAGGCATCTCTTTGTTCGAACGATGGCCCAACTCTGGCTGACTTCTTTACAATACAATACATTACAATACAGTACAACTTTGTCCATTAGTTACAGCAAACAACAAAAATGTATTTTCTGCTCCGTTCATAACCCCCAAACAGCAGACCTCACACATACAGTTGAGACCAGCACAGGTTCAAGCTGCAGTGCAGCGCCCCTGGATGGAGAGCATGTTGTGGGGTTAAGGGCCTTGCTCAAAGGGCCCAACGAAAGGTGATTGTTTTGAGGATGTGAACCCATTAGCTCTCCAGGGGGTCAGATAAATTCCATCCGTTCTTTCCAGCGCCCGGCCGGGATTCAAACTGGACACTTTTCGGCCACAGGTCCAACGCCTGCCACAGCTCCAACATATTTGCCGCTGGGCGAAAACCTGAGTAAATATTAAGAAATAAAAATGAGTTAATCTGCCAAAATGAATACAAAATGTTATGCAGACATTATTATTATGATAGCATACATGCAGTTGTCATCAGCAGCAGCCACAAGAGAGAGCATCTGATAGTTCTGGGTAACTGCCAGACTGAGCCAAACATAGATAGTGTGTTAAAAGACATGTAATGATTAACTAGGCTATTGAATCACCAACATTTATTATACATAATTATTATACAGAAATCATTGTCAAAAGCTGAAGAGAAACTGTTGCATGTAGAGTCTATATTATTTATGGATTGATCATATAGAAATATAGAAACATTATTTTAACTACTCCAAAGCAATTACATGTGGCGCAGGAACCACTGAATCACTGCATTATTATATAGTATTATCAAGACACCTGCTGTTAATTCTTAACTGGTTAGGACAGCTCATGAGGTGTCCTAAATATCTACCGACTAGGTGGGACTAGAGGCTTCATGCATAGCTTTAATTTATACCCATAAGTGTAAAATGTCTTTCTTCTCAGCACTTATACGACCAATGTTCTACTCTGAGACACTTTGTTATTAAAAAACTTTGAATGTTTGTTTTACATATAAAAATAAATAAATGAATATTACTAATGTAAGCCAGTATAAAGACTGGGTTATGTATGCACTCACTAACTGTAAGTCGCTCTGGATAAGAGCGTCTGCTAAGTGATTAAAATGTAAATGTAAATGTATTGTGTTGCTCTGCTCATGTCCGCGTTCTGGAACTGTCCGCGTCCACGTCCAGAACTGTCCGCGTCCCCGTCCAGAACTGTCCGCGTCCACGTACGGTTTGGCGCCAAGCATATTGTCCAGTTACGCGCTGAGTGGACTGAGGTGATGTTGGGGAATAACGACAGAGTTCGTTACAGTGTTGAGACGCCGAAGTTTATCGTTCAATTTGCTTTTTTTGCGTAATGGTCAGTGACAGTATGAGTGTAGCCAGATCCTTTTCACTCGCTAGTCTTGTTTCATCTTGTGGTTCACCGGATTCGTCATCATCCTCGAGGGACAGACGAATCGACCTGCTAGCTATCCAAGCTAGTCGGTACAGCTAGCTAAGCTAGCTACTCTTTACCAGCAGCATCCTAGTTATCCTAGCTACCACTACATCATCACCGGCTGCCTGCATTTCTTGTGGACCGATGGAGCTCCCTGGTTGTTTCTTCCACCTGTTAAATCCCGTGGAGGGCTTCTCCCTCTCTCGTTGACGGATGCTGGCTACCTACCATCCCTCTGTCCGGTTCTCCTCTCTTCACTAGATGGACGGTAACTTAGTGTTTAACCCTCTGTGTCCAAGGACTGAACTTTTTAATATTATTTTCGGGAGCCTCAAGTTACATTTTTTATAAAGTTTATTTCTGATAAAATTAGTTCATTGCATCCGCCATGGAACCCAGTTTCATAATATTACCTTCTGTCCCTGGTTATGAAGTAATCGCGAAAAAAACAGGCCTTATGTTTGGGCATTTTCACCCTGCCAGCTCCTATTAGTTCTACTGTAGGTTTACCTCAGGTAACTTATTATTAACAAGGTTATGGATACTTGGTGAGCGCGCTCAATGTTAACCGGGCGTACATGTTGTGGTGAGCCACAGTCTAAGACACATATGTCAGAGTCAAGGCCCGCGGGCCACATCCGGCCCGCGAAGGTTTTTTACGGCCCCTGGGATGATCTTGATTTATTATTAGAACCGGCCCGCAGACCGCAGCAAGCCGGCAGCCCGCAGATCTTTTACACGCACCAATACTACATTTCCCACAATGCAACGGTGACGCTTCGAGCAGTAGGCTGCTTCATTTCAATATTTATTGGCACAGCAGTCGTCAGCATCACAGTAAAATTAACTTTCAGATACCCATCAAAAATGGCAAAGCGGAAGGTGGACACTGAGAACCGGGGTTTCAAACAAGGTGGGAGTCGGAGTATATGTTCACGGAGGTAGCTGGAAAACCTGTGTGTCTTCTGTGTGGAGAAAGTGTGGCGGTACTGAAAGAGTATAATCTGAGACGACATTATGAAACGAAACACGCGGACAAAAACAAGAATATGGACATGGAACAAAGGCTACAAAAGGCAGAGGAATTAAAACGAGGCCTCAAATCTCGACAGGCTCTGTTCAAAAAAGCCAAATCACAAGGCCAGGCTGCTGTCAAGGCGCAGTTTTATTTTGGCAGAAGAGATCGCTAAATCAGCCCGGCCATTTACGGAGGGGGATTTCATCAAAAACTGCATGATTAAAGTTTGTGACGAAGTTTGCCCAGAAAAAAGGCAACTCTTTTTAAATGTGAGTCTGAGCAGAAACACCATTGCCGGAGAGTAGACCAATTGTCCATCAATCTAAAAGAGCAGCTTGTGAAAAAGGGAAAAGATTTCATTGCATATTCCTTGGCTGTGGATGAGAGCACCGACATTACTGACATTGCCCAGTTGTCAATTTTCATCCGCGGAGTGGACTCCAGCCTAAGCGTGACAGAGGAGTTTTTGGCTTTACGTCCCTATGCATGGCACAACTACGGGCATGATTTGTAATGAAGAGGTGTCAAGATGTGTAAATGAGATGGAGCTGCCTTGGGAAAAACTCGTGGGTTTGACAACCGACGGAGCACCTGCGATGTGTGGACACAGGAGCGGACTGGTGGCGAAGATACGGGAAAAGATGCAAGAGGAAAACGCGACAGGTGAGCTGACAGCTTATCATTGTATCATACACCAGGAAGCGTTGTGCGATAAAGCCTTGAAAATGGAGCATGTAATGAGCATCATCACGCGCACAGTTAACTTTATCAGAGCCAAAGGTTTGAATCACCGCCAGTTCAAGGCATTTCTGACGGAGTTAGAAACGGAGCATGGTGATTTGCCTTATCACACAGAGGTGCGATGGCTAAGCCAGGGAAGGTGCTTCAAAGATGTTTCGAGCTTCGTGAGGAGATTTGTCTGTTCTTGGACAGCAAAGGGAAAGACACAACACAACTCCGAGACGAAATGTTTCTGTGTGAAATGGCTTTTCTGTGTGACATTACGAGTCATCTGAATGCAATGAACTTGCAGCTGCAGGGTCGGGATCATGTCATCTCTGATATGCTACAGTACAGTGAAGGCATTTAAAACCAAACTGACTCTGTGGGAGACGCAGATGCGGAAAGAAAATTTGAGCCACTTTCCCAGCTGCCAGACCATGAAAGAGAAGCTCTCTACCAGTGCGTTCCCGAGCGCACAGTTGGCTGATAAAATAGGTATGCTTGCCGCTGACTTTCGACGCCGATTTGCTGACTTTGAAGCACAAAAAAGCAGGTTGGAACTGCTCGGTAACCCATTTGCTGTTGACGTGGAAAGCTCACCACCAAACCTCCAAATGGAGTTGATTGACCTCCAATGCAATGATGCACTGAGGGCAAAATATGCGGCAGTGGGTGCTGCGGAGTTCGCCCGTTTCCTCCCGACACAATGCCCCAGCTGCGCATCCAGGCTGCTCAAACGTTGTCTATGTTTGGCAGCACATACCTGTGTGAACAACTGTTTTCTTTGATGAACCTGAACAAAACATCACACAGAAGTCGACTTACTGCTGAACACCTCCACTCAATTCTGAGGATTTCCTCAGCTCAGAGCCTTACCCCCGAACATTGATGAACTTGTGGAAAAGATGGGACACCACCAAGTATCACCCTCAACCTCAAACAAGTGAACATTACTGTGCAATCACATATTTAGAGTTTTTACTCAGTTCAAGTTTAAAAGTTAAAGTTTAATATTTGTTTTCACTGCATGTTACTTCTCCTTAAACAAAGTGTTGTTTTTGATTAATAGATTTTTGCACTTTATTTTATTGTATTTCAATCCAATTATATTTTAAAATATTTCAGTTGAGTGGATGATAGAAAATTGCTATTATTGTTTTTTTTCTTTGAAGTAAATTTAGCCCACTTTTGCTAAAATAGAAAATATAGGCTACTGATGGTGCCTTGAATACCGGTTTCTTTCATTTAATGTTCATGTTATGGGGATTTTTATATAAAGGAAATTTGTCTTTTGTGTCTGTTGAAAATTAAAGATTACTGACAGAGCCATAAGAAAATATTGCTTTATTTATCTGATCATATTGGAATATATTTGTTAGGTTTTCAGTAGGTTCAATTAGGTTCACTAGACTATATGCGTCATTTAAAAAATGTTCAATGAACATTCGAACAGTCCGGCCCTCGGCTTGAGCTAAATTTTTATTTGGCCCTCCGTCCATTTGAATTTGACACCCCTGGTCTAAGAGGTGTTGTCTGGCGCAAAGCCATCAAACGTTAAACATTTTCTGGTCATGGTTAAACATATTTGTTTTAAGAAAAAAGTGTACAATCTAAACAAAACGCATGTCCCTGTCCTCTTTTTCAAGATGTGGCAGATTTAAACAGCCAGAATACATTTTTTTATTAAGAAATAACAATTTTTCTGATGACTTGTTGTTTCTAAATGGCTGCTGGGTAATTTGATATGCATTGAAATCTTCGTTCGTAGGCATCAAATTGAGCGAATGCTGCGCAGGTTCACTGAGTTGCAAACCAAATGGGTATAATGGGGTGATTGTTGTCTAATCGGGTGGTCTAGCTAATGGATTTGTGGATCTCAGCAGTTGCTACCTCAGATTATGAGCCTAGCAAGTGTCATATAGCTCAGTTGGTACAGCATGGCGCTTGCTACGCCAGGGTTGTGGGTTCATTTCCCACGGGGGCCAGTATGAAAATGAATGCACTCACTAACTGTAAGTCGCTCTGGATAAGAGCGTCTGCTAAATATGTAAAATATAAATGTAAAAAATGTAATGAATGAGTTATGTAGTACCCACAGATGGCCAAAGGGAGGCGCAAGAGTGCCATAAACCCATACTGTTTTTTGCCATAGAAACCCTAAACCTAACAATCAATCAAATGTATTTATAAAGCCCTTTTTACACCAGCAGATGTCACAAAGTGCTATACAGAAACTCTTACCCTACTTATAACCTATTTTAGCCGTAACCCCTAATTCTAGGGTAGGGTAGCCTAGAACACTTTTAGAAACTATTTTAGTAATAATATTATCTTAGTAAATACAATTATAGTATTAAATAGTGTTTTGATTATTTTGTTATTTTATTATATGTATAATAGCAAGACAGAACACTTGATAAATAAGACACATTTGTTTTGTTTTTTAAATGTGGTTTTGAAATGGGTGACCTAGTAACCTCTGTGTGAAGGTCCAGCAATTGGCGTGGGGCAGGTTTTCTAGGTGATCTAATACACTTTATTTCTCAGCTGCCTCACCAACGTCTGTACGTGAATTAATAACTTTTAATAGCTAAATATTTCCAATAGATGGCAGCATAAGACCCACGAAGCATCAGTTATAGACTACAAGCAGCAATATGATTGACATAAAATAAATAAATAAATAGCATGCAACCAAATTCTAAATGTCCCATGATTTTCTAAAATGGTCACTCATTACTTTAGTTAGCTATATATCTCGTATTAGGCCTGTGATGCTTTTGGAAGAGCAATTAAATAGTGACTATAGCAGGTGTTGAACCCTGGTAAATAATCACTGGTCAGATGCTCCAACCTCAACCCTAGTATACATGCATTTTTAAATATCTAATATTACGATTAAACAACCTCGGAATAGATAAGACAAGAGTGCGTCTTCCAGCCCGCCAATAAATTAGATTGTGCAACCCTCGCGGTTAGCAAATGTACCTCAACATGCCCCTCGCTTGTGGTAGAAGGCAGAGTGCTCGCTGCTGGTTGATGAATCTGACAATGAATGTACTAGGAAAATACGTTTTTCTCGACCAGAGGTGACTAAATTAATGTTCAGGCTTATTGATAATCGTTATAGTAATGAAGTATAATTTCAAAACATGAGCATAAAAACAGCTAATAATAAACATGAATCATCATTATATTATTTCACAGTAATCTGTTAAATGCCTTTTCAGTCGTTCCTCTTGCGTTAGAAGTGTGGAAAGGGACAGTAAAAAGTGTGTGCAGGAGTTTTCCTGTGAGGGGGAGTGGTGGTGTATTCAGGGAGAAAACTAAACTAACCTTCTGAAATGTCATTCATGGTCTTATGCTGCCATCTATTGGAATTATTTAGTAACTGCAGTAGTACTGAATAAAGTATATCCTTACTAAAGAAGTAATTACTCAGAATAGCAAAACATGACATTTTCTAGTTCATTTTACCACTTACAATGATAAAATAACAATTTCTAGCATAACAAACAATGAAACTGACATAAACCACAAACACCATAGTTTAGTTAACTATACATATATATATTATTTATTTAGATGGGTGACATTATCTGCCAAAGTAATACCACTGTAGATAAAGAAGAGCTCTCCAGTAGGTGAACCAAAACATTCAAAGGACATTTTCTCAAAATTGAGGTTACAAGTTTATCATTGTCGGTATATGATGAATGGTGGCAATTATTGCTGTCAACAAAAGAGTCCGATCTATGCTGCATCGTGTTAGAGGCTTTTATTCATACCACGAGGTTACAGCATAAATTACAGACACGCGTCGTCCGGAGAACGGCTCCTCAAGATTGCTATGGCCGTTCTAACGTTTCATCGTTTAACCCCTATTTATAAACACTGATGCCCCCTCTTCTGGCCAATCACCAGTCTCCCCTGTCTACAACCCACCCCCTGTCTGTGGTATGTGGTATTACACCTAAAACATTCCCTCTTGATACTACCATAAACAACATTCTATTTCTTCATGAAAAACATTTAACAAAGGCATAATCTTCAGATACTATATTCCCCCTTTCGAGACGAACTAAACGCCTCGAAACCAAACAGAATAGGATTATGACTAGTAACAACTTATCTTATTGAGTATCTTTAACCTTAAACCAAAACATTCTCTCTAGAGTGTAAATTCCTTTCTTATGAAATATGAATAACTGTTGATGAAGTGTGAACACATTACTATGAATTATGAATACATCTTTATGGAGTGTGAGAGCGAAAAACCTGTCCGGCAACCTTTGTTCCAAATCCATCCATCCATCAATCAAGACAGTAAAATTCTCTCACGGTCCCTCTGCCCCAGGCAACCACCGCGGTACTCCAGATAAACTCATAAATCATGTAAAGACATTTGAAACTATGATGCCATTAAATACACATGTTTCCCCCTGCAAACAAAATCCTATCCAGAAACATCCACTCTCAAGCTGGTCAACCCATAGGACTTGAAAAGGAATCTCTCCCTGCCTAAACGTCCTTTCCTAACCCCATCGAAATAAACAAAAGCATCTAAGATCCTCATCTGCATTCAATAACATCAAACATCATTCTACTAAAATCAATACCTAAGAATATGACACAATTATGTATTACACATCAAATATGTCTATATTTCATTGCAGACACTGGAATGTAGTCCACTACACTTCATCTCCTCCGTAGTCTCCTCCTCCAATGGACTTCCACTGCATCGTTGATGATGGAATCAGCCACACCCTCCTTGTTTCATCTCCTCCAGTCATATTGTCCCTTCATATTGTCTTTGTTTCACATGTTCCCCCAAATGCTTCTGGAATGAAAAGAAAAGAAACGACCAAACAGTATCTTTTGCAAAACAACATTTTCAAATTAAACCTTAAATGACATATCAATGATGTATGAATCACATTATCCATTCCCCCTTTATTCATAAAATCATTCCAAAATCATATTAAAATCAGCCTACAAAATGTTTTCCTTGAAACAATAAAAATAAAATGATCAAATAATGAAAAAGGATATTTATCCATCAGTTCCACTTGTCCATCTTTATCCAGATTAGGAACAGTCAACACCGGCATCTGAGTGTTGTCTCCAGGCACCACTTCTCCAACCTATCTCAATCTCATAACTTTCTCAAAAGTCAGTACAAACATCACACAGTGTTATCAAAGCTGAAACTAAAATCTGACCCATCAGTGCCCCTACTGGCCTAACTGATCTTGCAACCAAATCCTCTCAAATCTCCACAGTTACATTGTCAGTCAAAAGCTAATCATTTAACCATCAAGATCCTGCTTTTCTACTACCTGGTACATAAAACATTACATTATATTTGTCATCTCTAACCTTATGTTCATGCTTATCCAAAGTTATCATATAACATCCCAATATGATATTCCCATAAACATACCCTTTACCTCATATGTTTTATTAGAACAACAATAACTTTTAGCCCTCAATGTTTCACCTGAATACTTCAGGTTTCCACTGTTACCTGACCTTACTTTCCATCTAACAATTCCCATAGGGTAATCCCTTTACCCCGAACACTTAAACCCTACTGTTCTGACAACTACATTATTTTATCTGTCAATGACTGTTGCCGATACCACAGTCATGACAAAGCATAACCCTGACCCAGACCCGCTAGAGGCTGCGCAACCGTCCAACACGTCTTGGGCTGGCATCCCCAACAGACATCAACCCCTAAGATTCCTCACTGATTCTTACAGAATGAGTTAATCTATCTCTAATTTTCACAACAGAGGAACTAGCAGCACTGATCAGATGCCCCCTCTGTCATCAAAATCAAAAGACCTCATCCTGCAGCTTCCATGATGAATCTCTCTTCTCCATTTCAGATTAATCTATATTGTTTCTATCTGCCCTCCTATTTTCCATAACCTATTCGTACCTTACTTTCCAATTCTGTGTCTTTCCAGACCTTGGCTGTGGATATGACACCTAGTACCCCCTTGGCTGGTACAATTGCATTTGATATTGTTCAGTTGAAGCTGTAACAGTGATTGTTGATTTGGTTCACTCTGATTCTTCATAACCAAAACTTATTTTCTCCTTCTCCAACTCTTGGGATTATTTTCTCAGCAGGTTTTCTTGGTCCTGTTCCTTCTCGTCGTTGACATATCAGTATTCTTCAAAAGGTTATCTTCTAAGTTCTGTTCTTGAACTATCATCTTCTTACCAGTGGCCTTTCCTTTGGCCTCACTGTATTATTATTTTTCTTCAATTCTTGAGGTCTTCATCCAGTCGTGTTACTTCTTCCATTTCTCCATTTCTTCTTTCCTCTCTTGTACCTTCAACTTTCATCAGAGATCAAATCTCTAGTATCCATTTCTTCTTTCCTCTCTTGCCACTTCCCTCTGATCACAGAGTCACCTCCACCCATGACCTCTCATCAATCACTCTCATCTTCATCATCCTCTTCTCCTTCATCTTTCTGAACCTCCTTCTCTTCGTTTCCAGACATGTCGGTTCTTCTTACTTCTGGAGTTTTGAATTCATCTTCATCGTTGTTTCTGCTGGTACCCTATCTATTATTAATCTATATTTCTGATGCAATAATCACTCCTGGATAATCATTGTAAGCTGAGAATAAACATCCCTAAGCTCTACTTTCTAAACCTATTTTATCGCTGACATATTTTATCAATTTCTATTTGAGACTGAAGGGCAACTTTTGTTTCACTTGCCGGATACCCTAGCAACCCTTTAGTTAAAGGATTACCACTATGCACTATATCAACCGATGTACTGACTTTCCTAGTCCTGATATTTTTTACCCCATTGTAACAAGCCTTTTATATTCCTTTATTGTGAACTATCTTATTTTAAACTATATAGCCTATGTAGGCTTTCCCCCCTTAAATTATTAATATAAACCTACCAACTCCAAATAAATCCAAATAAGTCAATTAAAAATCATGAATGATTAAAACCAATTTTTATTCCTATATCCTATGTCCCCAATTTATCCATTAGTGTTGACTATATTACCACAACCCATCAAATGCAAGTAAATTAGTCAACTTCAAAGCAATCCCAACACAAAGCTTCTAACCCTTCAATAAATGATACAATTCCCATCAAATGCCAGTGATACACAGAGCATCCAAAATGCAATTTTTAATGAAATAGTATTTGCCAAGCCTATGCAAAATCGTCATTTTATCACATATCTTGTAACAGTAACCTGTTTGATGACTTGATCCCTCCACCGCGTCACGTGATCACTTCCTGTATCTCCTCTCGCCTCTCGCCTATTGCTCCTCTCATATGACAGAAGAACATACACAGAAAAAGACTTTAGTAGTTAATGCACTCACTGAGTATTTCCAACCGTTCAATATTCATTCGTTCTACATTATTCACTCTAAGACTTAAACTCAGAACTAAATAGAACGCTCAAACACATTTATTTTTATTCGTTATTTAATTATTTAATTCACTCTATTATAATCCGTTACCATACATTTAATTTATAAATTCAATAGGTACCCAAACAAGTTTCATCTTAACCCACCACCGTTTAAACTAGAATCATCGTGTTAAAATCTCCTTGTGCCTATTTGTTCCGTCGTCTGTGTTCCTCTGTCTCCCCCTGCAGTTTAACCAATGTGTTGTTTTGCAGAATCCCACGCATGCGCAAATATCATTTATTACATAGATCGCTCCAAAACATTTCATTTAATTTTAATCGTCTTTTAATTTAATTAATTATACTCCGTCAACATATATTTGATTTATAACTTTACTACATCTCGCCAAATAGTTTCCCGTTCGAACAACAGCCGTTTAACACCTAAGAGATTTTTCCCCAAAATCTCTCTTATTCTGTGACTATTATCCCTTGCCGACGTCACATGGGACCTATGACCCTTACCCATAATGCCGTGCTTTGTAGGCTTAGCACATAACCACATGTTGTAGTTTTTAGCCCCAGTAAAATCACGCATGCGCAAATATCATTTTAACTCTCACTTGAGTCTCAGCATCCCCCTCATGGTGCCGTAGAAACAAAACGCTTCCTAATCTCGTGCGCATAAACTCCAACTCCCACGTTTGGTACTGTAGTGTCGCAAAATTAAAACGCATGTGCAAATATCATTCCTCACTACACTTTCACCGTGAAAGGAAGATTCTCTACTCTCTCTCTCCAAACAGAATACCAGTCCAGCTGTAATTCCCCATTTCCCCCTTATAGTCAAACAACATTTAACAGCGCTCACAAAACATATAACCTGACTTACAGACAGTAACAAGTTTAAGAGACTTTCACCCGTCGCAACGGAATCTCTAAGGATACGTTAGCATGTAGCACACAACACAATTAGCATTAGCCGTTAGCATTAGCCTGAAGTACATGGTGACACACCACACATTTAGCCGTTAGCATTAGCCTGAAGTACATGGTGACACAACCCACATTTAGCCGTTAGCATTAGCCACGATGTACCACGTGGCCTGAAACAATGAAGAATGAGCTGTAGCCTCTAGCTAACTGCGGTATACTACACAAATCAATATCCTGCACCGTGTGGCCCAATCATCATCACAATTATCAATATCTCCACCTAACTTTTGTTGCCGTAAGTTCTGGATAATCATAGAGAGGTTACCCCATACATTACAATTCGTCAACCATACGATGAGTATATAACATGCATATAATCCGTCCAGCTTAATAATTCCCAGAATTAACCTTCCACCACATAACGTTGCAAGGATTTATGGCCCATTCAGAAAGAATGCTCGCCTTGAGGTCTTTTCCAGATTCACGGTGCCCTAACTATGCAGATATCCCCCAACATATATTCTCTACCAATCCATTGTCACCCGTTACTCAATGAAATAAATTTTTAGCAGACTCTAGTCGACCAGCAACAACGCCACCTGAGGCCAGGTTATAATGGAACATCTCCTCAGTGTACACAAGTCATATCCAATCTAACAAACTCCGAAGCGGGCAAGAACACTCACCCTTTCCATGCCTCAGAGAGAGTTAGCCCGGCGTTTGACTGAAACAAGGAAGAGACGCAAAACCGGGCCCCACGTTGGAAGCGCCATTATGTCGTATATGATGAATGGTGGCAATTATCGCTGTCAACAAAAGAGTCCGATCTATGCTGCATCGTGTTAGAGGCTTTTATTCATACCACGAGGTTACAGCATAAATTACAGACACGCGTTGTCCGGAGAACGGCTCCTCAAGATTGCTATGGCCGTTCTAACGTCTCATCGTTTAACCCCTATTTATAAACACTGATGCCCCCTCTTCTGGCCAATCACCAGTCTCCCTGTCTACAACCCACCCTGTCTGTGGTATGTGGTATTACACCTAAAACATTCCCTCTTGATACTACCATAAACAACATTCTATTTCTTCATGAAAAACATTTAACAAAGGCATAATCTTCAGATACTATATCATCTTTCAAAGCAGAATTACTTTCCCATTGTTCCTCAAATGTAGTGTATGATATACCTTTTTCTAGCTGAGTCTCTACTTTTATCCAATGTAATAAACACAATTTCAAATATTGTTACATAAGACCGAATCGAGCCGGTCGGTCAGATTTGACTGTGTAAAACCTAGCAGTACTACTTATTTCTCTGAGAGTGAGGAAGATATATATTATTACTGTGTAAAACTTAGCAGTACTACTGATTTCTCTGAGAGTGAGGAAGATATATATTATTACTGTGTAAAACCTAGCAGTACTACTTATTTCTCTGAGAGTGAGGCAGGTATATATTAATACTGTGTAAAACCTAGCAGTACTACTTATTTCTCTGAGAGTGAGCCAGATATATATTATTACTGTGTAAAACCTAGTAGTACTACTTATTTCTCTGTGAGTGAGGCAGATATATATAGCATTTTGCAAAAAAACATGATTATTTGTCTCTCTGAAATGAAACCATTAAGTGATAGATTTTAAACAAATACATGTCTGTCATTGAACAATCACATGCCATGATTAGATAGTGAAAAAAACACATCAATCTCTTTCATAATCTCTTTAAACAATAAAATCTAATTTACCAACATTTTACCAACATTTTTGAGAGACGTAATGTTTGTCTCTGTTGTGTTGAAGCCCAATCAAGCCGGAGAGACCAGCCTCCCCTGTACCCAGCTGTGTGTCCATGAAGAGTGACCGGTCTATGGATCCACCTCTATTCTTCAGAGAGGGAGACTTTTCTACTGAACAAAGGTAAGAATAACTCATGGGTCATGGTCAGTGAGTTAAACAACACTGTCTCTAGTCATTTCTCCTCTCCCTTTTTACCATTTATTTTGATTGTTTTCATAATCCATAGGCTAATAATTTTTTCCATTTTCATAGTCCTAAAACAATATTATACAAACACAACTGTGTGTGTGTGTGTGTGTGTGAGTGAGTGAGTGAGTGAGTGAGTGTGTGTGTGTGTGTGTGTGTGTGTGTGTGTGTGTCCCTGGATGAGGAGATGTAATCTCTATCCTGATTGCCTAGTCACTTTTACCCCTACCTACATGTACATATTACCTCAATTACCTCAACTACCTTATTGTTATTTTATTATATTCATTATTGTTATTTTATTATGTTACTATTTCCTTTTTTATTTAGCTAATTTTTGTGACTTTTTAACTCTGCATTGTTGGGAAAGGGCTCGTAAGTCAGCATTTCACGGTAAAGTGTACCACTGTTGTATCCGGCGCATGTGAGAAATACAATTTGATTTGATTTGAAGCTCATGCGCAGAAATACGTCATTGTGTCTAATGGTCGTCTTGTGCCGAACTGCACATGTGCAGGCCGTCAAATCAAAGGCACTCCTTCCATATAAAGTTGTTTTTGACTAACATGAAAATGTGTCAGTTTGTTAAACTACTTAAGACAGAACATTTTCAAAATGAACAACTAAGGAAGTGATTTTTATCTCTCATTGACTTCTCAAAAACCCCAAACCCTGGCCTGGTCTGCTTCATATGTATTCCCAGAATACATTTTTTACATCAGCAGTTGTCATGAAGTGCTTATATAGAAACCCAGTCTAAAACCACAAAGAGCAAGCAATGCAGATGTAGAAGCACGGTGGCTAGGAAAAACTCCCTAGAAAGGCAGGAACCTAGGAAGAAACCTAGAGAGGAACCAGGCTCTGAGGGGTGGCCAGTCCTCTTCTGGCTGTGCTGGGGGAGATTATAAGAGTACATGGCCATTAAGGCCAAATCGTTCTTCAAGATTTTCAAATGTTAATAGATGACCAGCAGGGTCAAATAATAATCACAGTGGTTATAGAGGTTGCAACAGGTCAGCACCTCAGGAGTAAATGTCAGTTGGCTTTTCATAGTCGAGCATTCCGAGAGGTCGAGACAGCAGGTGTTGTAGAGAGAGAAGAAGGAGAGGGAGAGAGAGAGAGAGAGGGTCGAAACAGCAGGTTTGGGACAAGGTCGCACGTCCGGTGAACAGGTCAGGAGTTCCAGATCCGCAGGCAGACCAGTAGAAACTGGATCAGCAGCACGACAAGGTATCACATCCGGTGGACCATGTTCGATACTGATAGGATCGAAAGAAAGGGAGCGCTGCTCTCGGATCAGTTTTCTCCATTAAAATCTTTCCTTAACATTATAATTATTTCACAATACTGACCACGGATCAGCTTCTAGAAAGATATTACTACCCTACGGCTGCAAATATTGAGGTAGTTTATTCTAGTACTTACCCATGGATATATAGCGTTTTAGAATGAAACTCTTCTTATGTTTCCCCATCTGAGCTCAGAGTAGATGAGAGACGTAATGTTTGTCTCTGTTGTGTTGGAAGCCCAATCAAGCAGGAGAGACCAGCCTCCCCTGTACCCAGCTGTGTGTCCATGAAGAGTGACTGGTCTATGAGTCAACCTCTAAACTTTAGAGAGGGAGACTTTTCTAGTGAACAAAGGTAAGAAGAACCCATGGGTCATGGTCAGAGAGTTAAACAACACTGTCTCTAGTCATTTCTCCTCTCCCATTTTCCCATTTATTTTTGTTGTTTTCATAATCCATAGGCTAAACCTTTTTCCATTTTCATAGTCCTGAAACATTATCAAACTAACACAACATTCCCTGTGTGTGTGTGTGTGTGTGTGTGTGTGTGTGTGTGTGTGTGTGTGTGTGTGTGTGTGTGTGTGTGTGTGTGTGTGTGAGTGCACTCCTGGATGAGGAAATGTAATCTCATGTTTTGTCTACAGAAACCAACAGGAGAGATCAGAGTCAGAGATTCTCAGTGATCAGTCTTCCCAGAGTCATCAAACAGACCTGGCCTCCATAATCAGTGTATGTGGTCCTGTTATGTACATTTGTTTTGTTTACCTCAAGTAAAGTTGATCTGTCAATCATTCATTCATGTGTTAATGAGAAAGCATTTAGTCTCTTGCTTAACTGATTTACTTGATTTATTTCAGTTGCTTGAAGAGAATATTATGACATTTGTGAAGAACGAGCTGAAGATGTTCAAGAGGATTCTTAGTCCAGAACTCCCAGAAGGCTTTGAGAGTCAGAAGCAGGATAAGGAAGTGGTGGATGCTGAAGATGAGAAGCAGGAGAGCAGTGCCAGAGAGGGGGCTCTGAAGATCACACTGCACGTCCTGAGGAAAATGAACCAGAAGGAGCTTGCTGACACACTGGAGAAAAGTAAGAGCTGTCTGCCTCATGTTGAATGCTGTTTTAGAACATTTAAAAGCTGTAGCTAAAGTACAGCTAAAGTAGCTGTGTAACTAAATGATATTGTAGCAGCCTTAACACAACACCTAGTGACCTCATCAAGTAGCAGCAGGATGTGTTGTGGTGATTCATTTAGACAGAGAGAGAGAGAGAGAGAGAGAGAGAGAGAGAGAGAGAGAGAGAGAGAGAGAGAGAGAGAGAGAGAGAGAGAGAGAGAGAGAGAGAATGTAATAATACCATCAATAATGATATAAATCAGTCACACCAGTCTGTAATGAAAACAGTTAAGAGAATAAATGATTGCAATTTAAACTTTAGAAAACATCCTTACAATACTGTAGGCATTAAAACAGACGTAATGTTAATATCCTCTGTGTTATTTCTTCATTCAGATGAGCTTGCTGTGATTTGCCAACGTGAACTCAAATCTAATCTAAAGAAGAAGTTTCAATGTGTATTTGAGGGGATCGCTAAACAAGGAAACCCAACACTTCTCAATAAGATCTACACAGAGCTCTACATCACAGAGGGTGGAACAGGAGAGGTCAATAATGAACATGAGCTGAGACAGATTGAGACAACAACCAGGAAACAAGCAAGACCAGAGACTGCAATCAAATGTAACGACATCTTCAAACCCTTAACTGGACAAGACAAACTTATCAGAACTGTGCTGACAAAGGGAGTCGCTGGCATTGGAAAAACAGTCTCTGTGCAGAAGTTCATTCTAGACTGGGCTGAAGGAATAGCAAATCAGGATGTCCAATTTGTATTTTCATTCCCTTTTCGGGAGCTGAATTTGATGAAAGGGGACAATCACACTTTCATTGAACTTCTCAATCACTTCTCAATGGAAACCAAAGAATCAAGAATCTCCAACTATGACAAGTACAAAGTTCTGTTCATCTTTGATGGTCTGGATGAGTGCCGACTGCCCCTAGACTTCCAGAAGAACAAGATCTGTTGTGACGTCACAAAGTCAACCTCAGTGGATGTTCTGCTGACAAACCTCATCAAGGGAAATCTGCTTCCCTCTGCTCTCCTCTGGATAACTACCCGACCTGCAGCAGCCAATAAGATCCCTTCAGTGTGTGTTGACCAGGTGACAGAGGTACGAGGGTTCAATGACCCACAGAAGGAGGAGTACTTCAGGAAGAGATTCAGTGATGAGGACCTGGCCAGCAGAATCATCTCACACATAAAGACATCAAGGAGCCTCCACATCATGTGCCACATTCCAGTCTTCTGTTGGATTTCTGCAATAGTCCTTGAACACATGTTGAGTACAGACAAGACAGAAGAGATGCCCAAGACTCTGACTGAGATGTTCATACACCTTGTGGTGTTTCATACCAAACAGAAGAATGAAAAGTATCTTGGGAAAGAAGAGACAGGTCCACACTGGAATAAAGAGAGCATTCTGTCACTGGGAAAACTGGCTTTTCAACAGCTTATGAAGGGCAATCTGATTTTCTATGAAAAAGACCTGAAAGAGGCTGGCATTGATGTCAATGAAGCATCAGTGTACTCAGGATTGTGCACACAGCTCTTTAAAGAGGAATGTGTGCTGCACCAGGACAAGGTGTACTGCTTCGTGCATCTGAGCATTCAGGGAGTTTCTGGCTGCTGTATATGTGTTCCTCTCATTCATCAACAACAATGAGAATCTAATGGCCAAACTTCAATCAACGTCCAGTAACTTTTCTGTGAGGATCAGACACAAGCGTAAAGTTACCTTCTGACAAGAGTGCTGTGGATAAAGCCTTACAAAGTGAGACAGGAAACCTGGACCTGTTCCTCCGATTCCTTCTGGGCCTCTCACTGGAGTCCAATCAGAAGCACTTACGAGGTCTACTGACAAAGACAAGAAGCAGCTCACAGAGCCATGAAGAAACAGTCAAGTACATCAAGGAGAAGATCAGGGAGAATCCCTCTCCAGAGAGGTGCATCAATCTGTTCCACTGTCTGGAATGAACTGAATGACCATTCTCTAGTGGAGGAGATCCAATGCTACCTGAGATCAGGAAGTCTCTCAGAAGAAGAACTGTCACCTGCACAGTGGTCAGCTCTGGTCTTTGTGTTGCTGACTTCAGAAAAGGAGCTGGATGTGTTTGACCTGAAGAAATACTCCAGATCAGAGGAAGGTCTTCTGAGGCTGCTGCCAGTGGTCAAAGCCTCCAGAGCTGCTCTGTGAGTACATAAAATCATCAGCAAGAAATATTAAGTTTAGAGTAAAATATGTATTATAAAATGTATATAATATTCTATTGAAAAACATATTGAATAAATGCATTGATTTTCACATTAGTAAACCATTATAACCATACAATTCTAGGAGACGGAAGATGAATCTATATGTTGTTTAAGAGAATAAACCAAATGCATCTGCCATTGTCCTTCTACACTACTGGTGTTAAATTAACTGTGTTTGTGAAATCATGATGATCTCTTTGCAGGCTGTCAGGCTGTGGAGTCACAGAGAAAGGCTGTGCTTCTCTGGTCTCAGCTCTGAAGTCAAACCCCTCACACCTGAGAGAGCTGGATCTGAATAACAATGACCTGAAGGATTCAGGAGTGAAGCTGCTCTCTGCTGGACTGGGGAATCCCCACTGCAAACTGGAGACTCTGAGGTCAGTATTCCTGTAGTTGGTCAACAAGTGATAACTGTTCACCAGATCCACATGTGTTTACCAGGCACACATAGTCCACACCATATGTGTTTGGACAGTGAAGCTTACAGTTTTACATTTGGTTTTTAGATACAATGTTTCATATTATGCAACAGTACAGAATGTCACCTTTTATTTAAATATTTTCATACATATACAGTGAGGGAAAAAAGTATTTGATCCCCTGCTGATTTTGTACATTTGCCCACTGACAAAGAAATTATCAGTCTATAATTTTAATGGTAGGTTTATTTGAACAGTGAGAGACAGAATAACAACAAAAAAATCCAGAAAAAGCATGTCAAAATGTTATAAATTGATTTGCATTTTAATGAGGGAAATAAGTATTTGACCCCTTCTCAATCAGAAAGATTTCTGGCTTCCAGGTGTCTTTTATACAGGTAATGAGCTGAGATTAGGAGCACACTCTTAAAGGGAGTGCTCCTAATCTCAGTTTGTTACCTGTATAAAAGACACCTGTCCACAGAAGCAATCAATCAATCAGATTCCAAACTCTCCACCATGGCCAAGACCAAAGAGCTCTCCAAGGATGTCAGGGACAAGATTGTAGACCTACACAAGGCTGGAATGGGCTACAAGACCATCGCCAAGCAGCTTGGTGAGAAGGTGACAACAGTTGGTGCGATTATTCGCAAATGGAAGAAACACAAAAGAACTGTCAATCTCCCTTGGCCTGGGGCTCCATGCAAGATCTCACCTCATGGAGTTGCAATGATCATGAGAACGGTGAGGAATCAGCCCAGAACTACACGGGAGGATCTTGTCAATGATCTCAAGGCAGCTGGGACCATAGTCACCAAGAAAACAATTGGTAACACACTACGCCGTGAAGGACTGAAATCCTGCAGTGCCTGCAAGTTCCCCCTGCTCAAGAAAGCACATATACATGCCCGTCTGAAGTTTGCCAATGAACATCTGAATGATTCAGAGTAGAACTGGGTGAAAGTGTTGTGGTCAGATGAGACCAAAATCGAGCTCTTTGGCATCAACTCAACTCGCCGTGTTTGGAGGAGGAGGAATGCTGCCTATGACCCCAAGAACACCATCCCCACCGTCAAACATGGAGGTGGAAACATTATGCTTTGGGGGTGTTTTTCTGCTAAGGGGACAGGACAACTTCACCGCATCAAAGGGACGATGGACGGGCCATGTACCATCAAATCTTGAGTGAGAACCTCCTTCCCTCAGCCAGGGCATTGAAAATGGGTCGTGAATGGGTATTCCAGCATGACAATGACCCAAAACACACGGCCAAGGCAACAAAGGAGTGGCTCAAGAAGAAGCACATTAAGGTCCTGGAGTGGCCTAGCCAGTCTCAGACCTTAATCCCATAGAAAATCTGTGGAGGGAGCTGAAGGTTCGAGTTGCCAAACGTCAGCCTCGAAACCTTAATGACTTGGAGAAGATCTGCAAGAGGAGTGGGACAAAATCCCTCCTGAGATGTGTGCAAACCTGGTGGCCAACTACAAGAAACGTCTGACCTCTGTGATTGCCAACAAGGGTTTTGCCACCAAGTACTAAGTCATGTTTTGTAGAGGGGTCAAATACTTATTTCCCTCATTAAAATGCAAATACATTTATAACATTTTTGACATGCGTTTTTCTGGATTTTTTTGTTGTTATTCTGTCTCTCACTGTTCAAATAAAGCTACCATTAAAATTCTAGACTGATCATGTCTTTGTCAGTGGGCAAACGTACAAAATCAGCAGGGGATCAAATACTTTTTTCCCTCACTGTATTTTTTTACCGTTTAGAAATGAAAGTACTTTATTATGTAGTTCTCCCATTTGAAAAAGTCATAATTATTTAGACAAATTAATTTAGTCAAAAGTTTAGTATTTGGCTCATATTCCTTACCTGCAGTGATTACATCAAGCTTGTGATTCTACAAACTTGTTGAATGCATTTGCAGTTTGTTTTGGTTGTGTTTTGGATTATGTTTTTCCCAATAGAAACTGAATGGTGAATAATGTCCTGTCATTTTGGAGTCACTTCACTTGTATTGTCAGTAAGAATAGAATATGTTTCTGAACACTTATACATTCATGTGGATGCTACCATGATTATGAATAATCATGAATGAATCGTGAATGATGATGAATGAGAAAGTTATCATCATCCACCATTCAGTTACTAACGGGCAAAACATAACCCAAAACACAACCAAAACAAACTGCAAATGCAACCAACGAGTTTGGGACCAAATACTAAACTTCTGACTACTTTAATACACTATAAGTGAATTGGTCAGAATACTTATGACTTCTTCAAATGGGGGGACTAGATACATAAAGTGCTTTCATTTCTAAATGTTGAAACAGATATGTATGAAAATACCCTCAAATAAAAGGTGACATTATATACTGTCACCTCATGTGAAACATTTAATCTCAAATCCAAAATGCTGGAGTATAGAGCCACATTTAAAATGTTTGCTTCACTGTCAAAATAGATATGGTGTGGACTGTATACTCAATACAATCAACCGTCATTTTCGGACTATAAGCCGCGCCTTTTTTCCAATTTTTCGACCCCTGAGGCTTATATAACGGTGCGGCTAATCTATGGATTTTTACAGCTAACGGCCCCTAGAAGACCTCCTAAATCTATGGATTTTACAGGTTACAGTCCACCAACTTTAACTCTATGGGCTCTATGACCGGTCCGCGCCCCCCACCTTTAAGCGGCGGGCTCCAGCAGGAAAAGCTGGAGGCCGGAAAAGAGTGAGACAGGTAGCGCGCAAAAGTAAAAGTGGAACCGAGAGTGGTACGAGAGACAGAACGAGAGACAGAACGAGAGCAAGACAGACAGACATTACGAGAGCGAGACAGTTTGTGCAAAGGAAGTTTTCATGCACAAACCCTCATTATGGAAAACAAACGTGAGAAATGCATATGATGCAGCTTTTAAGTTAAAGGCAGTCAATCTGGCTGTAAAAGAAGGAAATAGAGCTGCTGCACGTAGCCTTGGCGTCAATGAGTCAATGGTGAGACGTTGGAGAGGCCAGCGGGAAGAACTGTCTCAATGCAAAAAGTCAAAATAAGCTTTCAGAGGTAATAAAAGCAGATGGCCCGAACTTGAAGACTTTCTTGAAGATTGGTGAACACACAGAGAGCAGACGGCCGAGGTGTTTCCAACGTGCAGATCCGACTGAAAGCTGAAACAGTCACCACCGAAATGAAAATTGAAAATTTTAGAGGTGGACCATCCTGGTGTTTCAGATTTATGAGACGAAAGGGACTCTCCATCAGGGCGCGGACGACTGTGTAATGAATGAGTGGCTGAATGAGTGGCTGAATGAGTGGCTGAATGAGTGGCTGAATGAGTGGCTGAATGAGTGGCTGAATGAGTGGCTGAATGAGTGGCTGCATGAGTGGCTGCATGAATGGCTGAATGAGTGGCTGAATGAGTGCTACGTCAAGCGCCCTGGAGGATTCTTTCGCCAAAAAAAAGCTTTGCTCGTTTTGGACAGCATGAGGGCCCATATAACGGATTATGTGAAAGCAGCCATCAAGAGCACAAACTCCTTTCCAGCTGTGATTCCTGTGGGCACAAAGAAGCATCTGCAGCCACTCGACATCAGTGTCAATCGTGCGTTCAAAGTGGCACTACGCGTTCAGTGGGAGGCGTGGATGACTAGCGCCGATAAATCATTCACCAAACTGGTCGCATGCGAAAAGCAACTTTCGCTCAAGTTTGCGAGTGGATCCTGATAGCGTGGAGGAGTGTCAAAACATCCACGATCATTAACGGGTTCCGAAAGGCTGGACTGCTGCGTGATGAAGAGGAGGACGCCGCCACAGCTGAGGCCCTTCAGAGGCTGTTCGATTCCGACAGTGACGAAGAGGAGTTTGTTGGTTTTGAGAGCGACAACGAAGGAGAGAGGAGAGTGGCTGACGAAGCCACCCTGAGCCTGTTCATTTCCGACACTGAAGATGAGGACTTTGGTGGTTTTAGTACGCAGGAAGAAGACGGAGATGAGGATTAATGACTTGACTTTTCTGGTTACAGCCGTGTACTGCACCTTAGCCTAAAAGATGAAGACGAGGATGAATGACTTTTCTGGTAGGCTGATTACCGTATATTTTAAGCAGCCGTGTTGCTGCAACTTTAGGTTTACGCGCTTTACTGTCGTGTTACAGGCACTTTATTTTGCACTTTAAAAAAAATACATTTAATTTAGCCATTGATATTGACTCGTCAAGCGCTGTAAGCTTTGTTTTTTGTTATGGTACTACTGTAGGCTATAATGTAGATAAATATTCAAAGATGTGCACACTTTTTCAAGGTTTTTCAAAAATAACCAAAGTTAAGTGGTTAAATGATTGTGACGCAATTAACTAATTTTGCTGGAATACGTTATGCAAATATGCAACTTGTTTGTTGAAATGTTAATAAATGGGAGCTTCCTCAAACAGCCATCTCTTTCCCGACAATCCCCTCTGTGCACGAACCCTTACATATGGTAATTAAACATTAAAACACCTGCGGCTTATAGTCCAGTGCGGCTTATAGTGCGGAAAACACAGTAAATCTGATACCTCACTGTCTGTCTTTTGACTGATACTGCTTTTTAAACTGCTCTGGTCAGTCTACTCAAATATTCGTAATATTCATTTTTCTCTCTACAATCAATATTATGATCATTTCTAATAATGAAACATTCATTTATGAATAGATATGGTAGGTTTCAGGACACTGATATATCTGAATATGTTGAAAAAAAATATTGCCAATATTTTCACCACCAAATAATAGCAGTGTGGTTTTAATATGATTTGACTCTTTGCAGGCTGTCAGGCTGTCTATTCACAGAGGAAGGCTGTGCTTCTCTGGTCTCAGCTCTGAAGTCAAACCCCTCACACCTGAGAGAGCTGGATCTGAGTAACAATGACCTGAAGGATTCAGGAGTGAAGCTGCTCTCTGCTGGACTGGGGAATCCCCACTGTAAACTGGAGACTCTGAGGTCAGTATTCCTGTAGTTGGTCAACAAGTGATAACTGTTCACCAGATCCACATGTGTTTACCAGGCACACATAGTCCACACCATATGTGTTTGGATAGTGAAGCTTACAGTTTTAAATGTGGTGCTATGCTCCAGTATTTTGGATTTGAGATATAATGTTTCATATCAGGCAACAGTACAGAATGTCACCTTTTATTTGATGTTAATGGTGAGAGGTTAGTATGTTTTGTTGTAGCCTCTGTAACTTTCTCATTCATTATTATTAATGATTCATTCATGATCTTTCTCAATCATGGCAGTCACAGGCTTGATGTAGTCATTGCGTTCAAAGAATATGGGACCAAATACTAAACTTTTGACTACTTTAATACACTATAAGTTAATTGGTCAGAATACTTGACTTCTTGAAAAAGGGGGACTAGATACATAAAGGGCTTTTATTTTTCTAAATGGTGAAACAGATATGTATAAAAATTCTCTCAAATTAAAGGTGACATTATATACTGTCACCTCATATAAAACATTTGATTTCAAATCCAAAATGCTGGAGTATAGAGCCACATTTAAGATGTTAGCTTTACTGTGAAAATAGATATGGTGTGGACTGTATACTCAATACAATCTAAATCTGATACCTCACTGTCTGTCTTTTGACTGATACTGCTTTTAAACTGCTCTGGTCAGTCTACTCAAATATTTGTAATATACATTGTTTCTCTCTACAATCAATATTATGATCATTTCTAATAATGAAACATTCATTAATTTATGAATAGATATGGCAGGTTTCAGGACACTGATATATCTGAATATGTTGAAAAATATATTACCACTACTTCCACCACCAAAGAATAGCAGTGTGGTTTTAATATGATTTGACTCTTTGCAGGCTGTCAGGCTGTCTAGTCACAGAGGAAGGCTGTGCTTCTCTGGTCTCAGCTCTGAAGTCAAACCCCTCACACCTGAGAGCTGGATCTGAGTAACAATGACCTGAAGGATTCAGGAGTGGAGCTGCTCTCTGCTGGACTGGGGAATCCCCACTGTAAACTGGAGACTCTGAGGTCAGTATTCCTGTAGTTGGTCAACAAGTGATAACTGTTCACCAGATCCACATGTGTTTACCAGGCACACATAGTCCACACCATATGTGTTTGGACAGTGAAGCTTACAGTTTTACATTTGGTGCTATGCTCCATCATTTTGGATTTGAGATATAATGTTTCATATTAGGCAACAGTACAGAATGTCACCTTTTATTTTAGGTTTTTCATACATATCTGTTTTTCCGTTTAGATACGAAAGCACTTTATGTATCTAGTTCTCCCATTTGAAAAAGTCTTAATAATTTGGACATATTCACTTATATTGTATTAAAGTAGTCATAAGTGTAATATTTGGTCCCATATTCCTTACCCACAGTGATTACATCAAGCTTGTGATTCTACAAACTTGTTGAATGCATTTGCAGTTTGTTTTGGTTGTGTTTTGGATGATGTTTTTCTCAATAGAAACTGAATGGTGAATAATGTCCTGTCATTTTGGAGTCACTTCACTTGTATTGTCAGTAAGAATAGAAGATGTTTCTGAACACTTCTACGTTCATGTGGATGCTACCATGATTATGAATAATCATGAATGAATCGTGAATGATGATGAATGAGAAAGTTACAGAGGAACAAGGATCATACCCCCTCTGTTATTGGTAATGGTGAGAGGTTAGCATGTTTTGTTGTATCCTCTGTAACTTTCTCACTCATTATTATTCATGATTCATTCATGATTTTTCTTAATCATGTCATCATCAGGATTAATTAAGTAGTGTTTAGAAACATGTTATCTACTCACTTAGACAGAAAATTTATCCTGTATCATTAACCATTTTAAAATTGGGCAAAACATAACCCAAAACAAACTGCAAATGCAACCAACAAGTTTGAGTCACAAGCTTGATGTAGTCATTGTGTTCAAGGAATATTGGACCAAATACTCAACTTTTGACTACTTTAATACACTATGAGTGAGTTGGTCAGAATACTTATGACTTCTTCAAATAGGAGGACTAGATACATAAAGTGCTTTCATTTCTAAATGTTGAAACAGATATGTATCTGTCACCAACAAAGAATAGCAGTGTGGTTTTAATAAGATTTGACTCTTTGCAGACTGTCACACTGTCTAGTCACAGAGGAAGGCTGTGCTTCTCTGGTCTCAGCTCTGAAGTCAAACCCCTCACACCTGAGAGAGCTGGACCTGAGCTACAATCACCCAGGAGACTCAGGAGTCAGACTGCTCTCTGCTGGACTGGAGGATCCACACTGCAGACTGGAGAAACTCAAGTATGTAGAGGGTTTATGTCAATGTTCATATCAGACATGTTGGAGTTATCAGGCTAGTTAAGACAAACATTCTGACCACCACTTGGACTAAGTTATATAAAGACTGTGTGTGTCTGTGTGTGTGTGTGTGTGTGTGTGTGTGTGTGTGTGTGTGTGTGTGTGAGTTCAGGTGTATCCCTCAATGATTGTCTGTTCTTCTGCTTACCGCTACAGTGTGGAACATGGTGGAGAGTACACAATGAAACGTGGACTTAGAAAATGTGAGTGTTGACTCCTGTGAAGAATATGACTAAGAATAAGTCTTAATTCAAGTGAAGTCAAAGTCAAAGACCACCATCATTACTTACTTGGTCATATTAAATATCAGCTGTAGTTCTACAGAAGCACAAATCAGGGACACCAAAGTTTTTTAAGAGTTGCTTTGACAATGTGTGTGTGTGTGTGGCGTGTTTGTGTTACTTTAGAAATGTGTGTGTCTGTGTCTGTGTGTGGCGTATTCCTGTTACATTAGGTTTTGACTTGAGGTATTATTAGGGGTGCCAGGTAGGTTGTGCCTACCAGAGAAAGCATGGGTTTCTCCTTTTAGTTCGGGAGGGAATGAGTCCCATCTGGTCCGTCAAGTCACACCAATACAAAGGACTTATGTAAAAGTCAAGATGGAAATATACTTTTCATAAACCCCTAAAAACCTTGGAAAGAACTTCAAACAAGTGTATTCTTTTGCTTGGTTGTATTCACAACATAAATGATCACACCCACCCACACACAACAATATAACAAATCAATGCACTTATGTTCATTTAGAAATGTCCTGTACCTCGGGCATAAAAAGAGTCCAGCCCGGTAAATAAGTTCCGTGGCTCAAGTGCCCTTAGTCCCGCAACGCTTGTCCGTAGCATAAACCCAGTATATTCATACACTCAAAATAACACTTATTTTGTAACACAACTATAAAGCGTATCAAAGACTACCCAAAGAATAATACGTCCTCACAACTACATAAATCACAGTATACATCACCCCAAACAAATGAAATACCGTATACAAAAAGTTGTAGTCAGTCGGTCAGTCAGACAATCCGCCAACAGCCCTCCAGCGGAGGAAAGGCCACGAAAACCAACGGAGAGTTGTAGTCCACAGACGCACAGAGTGGATCCAATCCTGGGTAAACTCGCTTTAAGGCCACAAAACACACTGTAAGGCAACAAAACAAACGTAATCGGCGAAGCTTCATGAACTGAAGGTAGTACACATCCTCATTCAGGTCTCAATCGCAATCTCTCTTTTGCGCAGCTGATGCTGGCTATTTAATGGGGAATTAAAGGGGAAGCGCCCTATTAGAAGGAGAAGCCTTGAGACGGTTCAGAAATATTCAGGGCCGTCACACACCCTCCCCTGGAAAAAGCCGACCATTGCCCGGGAAGGCAGATCTTGCTCGGGGAAACCGAGAAAGGTCTCCTCATCACTTTCCTCTACAAAAATATTCATTACTTTTTGGCGCTCACGCTCCTCAGCTGAGGGGTCACAGGCATTAAGCCGTGAGACTTCTGGGTCTGGGAATCCGAGAAAAGTCTCCTTACTTTCCTCTTCAAAGATCTCCAGGACCTTGCGGCGCTCAATCTCCTCCAATTCCTCAGCCGAGGGGTAACAGGCCTTAAGGCGTGAGACATGGACAACGCGCATATCTTCACCTGTGTCCTCTTTCACCACTCGGTAGTTCAAAGGGCCCACCTGCTCCACAATCCTATATGGTCCTTGCCATTTAGGAGCGAGCTTGGCCGAGAAGAATTGTTCAGCTTTCGAGTAAGGATGAGAGCGAAGCCACACCCGATCACGAAGCTGGAACTGCAGGTCTCGTCTGTTCTTATCATAATTTCTCTTCTGCTTGAGTCGAGCCTGGATCATGTTCCTTGAGACAAGAGCTCTCAAGTCGTGGAGATGGACTACCTGGTCATAGCAAGCAGCGTCTGGAGTAAGCTGCTGGGGCTGTAGCACCATATCCAAGGGTCCTCGGAGGAGACGACTTAGGTTCAGCTCTGCAGGTGTGACTCCAGTGGACTCTTGCACAGCAGAATTCAGGGCAAATCGAAACTCGTGAAGGTGCTTGTCCCAGTGTTTGTGCTGGGTCCCTACATAGGAAGCAACCATGGTCTTCAAGGTTCGATTTACTCTCTCAGTGAGGTTGGTCTGTGGGTGATAGGCTGTGGTCAACTTCTGTCTCAGGTTCCATCTTTGGCAGGTTTCTCCAAAGAGATCAGAGACAAATTGGGAACCTCGATCAGACAGAATGTAATCAGGCACTCCCCAGCGAGTCAGGATCTCTCTCGTAAGGATGTTAGAGACGGTCCTCGCTGTGGCCTGACGCAGGGCAAAGAGCTCAACCCACTTGGAATAGTAATCAACAAAAACAAGCATGTACACATTCTGATTGGAGCTTCTAGGAAATGGACCCATCAAATCCACTCCTAACATTTCCCAAGGTCGGGTAACCACAGTTTGCTGCAACTTGCCAGCAGGTTTTCTACCTTCTGGTTTGTACATTTGACAAACCTGACATTTTCGGATATGTGATTTCACATCCATGCTCAGATGTGGCCAGTACAGTAATGCTTGCAAACGTTTGTAGGTTTTGAACCTGCCCAAATGACCAGCTAATGGGTCTTCATGGAAATGTTGAAGCAGTTGAAGGCGTAGAGTTTCAGGTATGTATATTTGGTAGAGTGTTCTGTGAGGTAGTTGTACAACTCGGTAGACTTTGTCTTCCATGATGGTCAGCTTTGTGGTAGGGTTGACCATCTTTTCTTCATCTTCCAGGATAGTCTGGTACAAAGCCTGTACTTCGGGATCATCCTGTTGGGCTTTCCAAATGACCTCATCAGAGATGGGAAAGTCAGTTTTGGGTGAGTCTCGACTGCTAGACAGGACAGTAGCACATGTAAGATGAGGGCCACCATTACCACAAGCAGGAGCTCTGGATAAGGCATCTGGAACAGTGTTGTATTTTCCTTTCCTGTATTCTACTGCAAAGGTGAACTCTTGCAACCGTAGAGCCCATCTGATGAGCCTGGTGCTTGGTTTGTTGGTCTTGAACACCCACACAAGGGAGGAATGGTCAGTGACCACAGTGAAGTGTCTTCCCTCCAGGTAGTACCTCCACTTTTCCAAAGCCCAGACAACTGCAAGGCACTCTTGCTCGGTTGTGGAGTAGTTCCGTTCTGCTCCATTCAATGTCCGACTGGCGAACGCTAGCACTTCTTCAGTACCAAGTCCTGTCTGTTGGACCAGGACAGCACCAAGTCCAACATCACTTGCATCAGTGTAAACAACAAAAGGGAAATCAAAGTTGGGATGACCCAAAATGGGAGGGTGACGAGGTGTCGTTTCAGGGTTTCAAAGGAGTTCTGGCACTCTGCCGTCCATCGGAATTTCGCTCCTTTTTTCGCTTCAACCCGTTGAGGGGTTCTGCCACCTGGGAGAAGTTCCACACAAACCGATGGTACCATCCAGCCATCCCAAGGAACCGTTGAAGGGCCTTGAGTGTGGTTGGCACAGGGAAGTCTTGTACAGCCTTGGTCTTTTCAGGATCCACATGAATACCATCACAAGACACAATATGGCCAAGGAACTTCAGGGAGGTTTGGCAGAAGTTGCTCTTCTTCATGTTCACTGTCAGACCAGCTTCTCTTAGCTTGTCCAACACTGCTTGAAGGTCTTGAAAGTGTTGCTCTCTGTTCTGGGAGTAGATAATTATATCGTCCAGGTAGACGAAACATATCTTCCCTTTGAGCTCACCTAACGCAATCTCCATGAGTCTTTGGAAAGTGGCAGGTGCATTCTTTAATCCAAAAGGCATCACCTTAAAGGAAAACAAGCCCTCAGCACAGACAAAAGCAGTCTTGTCCTTGCTTTCCTGGTCCATCTCAACCTGCCAATAGCCACTATTGAGGTCAAGGGTAGTGAACACAACAGCGCCAGACAATGACTCCAGGATCTCGTGGATGGTGGGAAGAGGATAGGCATCAGTCTGGGAAACATTGTTGGTCTTCCTATAGTCCACACAAAATCTAAGACCACCGGTCTTTTTTTGGAATGAGGACAACAGGAGCAGCCCAGGGAGAGGGGAGGAACGTTCTATTATATCTTGTGTCAACATATCATTAATGAGTCCCTTTTGGATGATTAGCTTCGCTGGGGACAAACGATATGGCTTTTGCTTGATCGGCATTTCCTGTGTAAGGAATATTTTGTGCTTCAGGAGTCCGGTGCGTCCTAACTTTGAAGTACACACATCAGCATTATTCTGCAGCTGTTCCAACAGCCTTAACTCCTCTGGCTGTTCCAGCTGAGCTCTTCTTACAGCCTGTAAAAGGAGATCCTCAGAAGGATTATCCAGGGTTAGTGGTACCGTAGCAACGGCAGAGAAGACTGCCACATTTAGACCCCAATCATGTAACTTTGTAACTTCTGATTGGAAGAAATGCTTCTTGCTCGGATTGTTTGGAAACCAGTAGCAATTGTGTGCGATATCAATCTGGACACCACTGAAGTACATGAAATCAATTCCCAACACGACAGGAAAAGCAAGGTTCTTGTTTTGTAGGATAACCGAAGGAATCATATAGGAGCGGTTACACAGGCGGAACTCCACCTCACTCCATCCAAGTGGTCGTTTAGCCGCACCGTCAGCCAGATACAGTGGACCTTCTGTCCACGGCTTCAAGTTGTATTTTGGACCTTCAACCTCCTTCCACAGTTTCTCATTGAGCAGTGTGTAGGATGACCCGGTGTCCAGGATGGCTCTTCCTGTCCATGAGCCTATGGACAGGGGTAACACCAGCTGGTGTGGTATTAACTGAAAGGAAGGGGATGTCGGCGGGGGGGGCGTAGGCAGTGACTCTTGAGGTTTCAGCTCTGGTCAAAGCACCCAGAGTAGGATGGTCGTTCCTGCGAAGTGTGTTAGGGGTGTTGGCCTGTTGTGATTTGTGGTTTCTGGAAGGGTTTACTTGATACGGTCTTGGACATGTAGCTGAAGAATGTCCCTTTTGGCTACATCTCCAACAGAACATGGGAGGGGTCTTGGCTGGAGACTCTGGCTGTGGTTGATGATCTGGCTTGGGTAACTGTCTGGGTGTCTGTTTCTTTCTCTGTTCATATTGCTGTTGGCATTCTCTGTCCTTCTCGAACTGCTGTCCCAGGCGAACCAGTCCATCGACAGTGGTGACTCTTTCTCTGAGTTGACTGGCTAGTAGTGGGTTGATGTTCTTCAAGATCAACTTAATGACCTCTTCCTCCTCAATGCCAGGTTTCCACCTTCTGCACAGGGAGTGGTAACCGTATGCAAAGTCACGAATATTCTCATTCTCCCTTTGCACTCGATTCCTGACTCTGTCTGCCAGCTCATCTGTGTAGTCCTCAGACAGAAATGCAGAGGAAAACTTGGCCTCAAAGTCAGCCCAGGAGGTAGTGGTGAGACGTGCCACATCCCACCAGTCTCGAGCTGTCCCATGCAACACATTCCTCAATGTGGCAAGGAGTTCTTCGTCAGCCAGGGGATTGAGGGCAAGAAAGTCATGACATCTTTCCAGATACATTAGCGGATCAGGACTGTCATCCTTTTTTCCCAAAGGTGGGAAATTGCAATTTAATGGGCATCGCTCCCACATGACGTCTACTCAAATCACCATGAATAAAAGAGCTAGGAGGGATTGAGGAAGTAGAGGGTGAGGGAGTTATGGGACCATGAAAATGAACACCAGGATGCATGGTGGATTGCATCCTGCAAGGGGTGGCTGCAGCATGGCCTTGTCTTGGCTGTTCTGAGGTGCCCGCTTGGCCCTCAGTGGTCTGAACAGAAGTGGACACAAGAGAAGCTCTGTGCAAGGAGTTGTGCCTAATGGAGGCCATGTCAACAGACACATCATCCAACATTTTAACACAATTAGAGAGCGCTGTCTGCAAGTGGTCTACAGTGTTAACCAGGGAGAAAATACAGAATTGACGTCCTTGAGGACCTCAGTGTGATGATGTTGCAGGCGCCACTGGAGAGTGGCAGTGAGTTGGCTTTGTTGGTAGTCAAACTGCCTGTCCATGGCACCAGTAATTTCCTGTCTTCCACTCTCACTGAGCTCTGTCAGAGTGTGAGTTAGAGTACTCAGTGAGTTTCTGAATTCCATGGCACTCTGTTGTTGCTCTACACTCAGACATTTGAATTTATGATGGATTAGAGTTTGGAGATGTTGTTGAGTCTTACAAATATCAAGGATGTCACCTTGAAGTTGTAAGACTACCACCTCTGGAGATAAACCAGACAATGAAGGAAGATTGGGCGTCAGAGGGAGGGCTAGCTCAGTACCTTCACACAGATCCATGTCAATAAGTGAGTTACTAGTTAGACCTGTGGCCTGTGGTCCAGACCGAGCATTCAGATTCCCAGGGCTCTGGCCCACATCAACTCCATTATTTCCATTCACATTATGATTTGTATTGTTGGCTCGGTAGTCAGAATGGCCCTGTGTATTCCCATTGACAGGTAGGATATGGATGAGCACATTTTCTTGTAGTGAATCCATTATTTTAATTCCACTCAAAAGATTTGCTTTGGTTAGTTCTCAATGTTGAGGTCCCATCTGGGGTGCCATTTTTTATGTAACGGTTTTGACTTGAGGTATTATTAGGGGGTGCCAGGTAGGTTGTGCCTACCAGAGAAAGCATGGGTTTCTCCTTTTTAGTTCGGGAGGGAATAAGTCCCATCTGGTCCGTCAAGTCACACCAATACAAAGGACTTATGTAAAAGTCAAGATGGAAATATACTTTTCATAAACCCCTAAAACCTTGGAAAGAACTTCAAACAAGTGTATTCTTTTGCTTGGTTGTATTCACAACATAAATGATCACACCCACCCACACACAACAATATAACAAATCAATGCACTTATGTTCATTTAGAAATGTCCTGTACCTCGGGCATAAAAAGAGTCCAGCCCGGTAAATAAGTTCCGTGGCTCAAGTGCCCTTAGTCCCGCAACGCTTGTCCGTAGCATAAACCCAGTATATTCATACCCTCAAAATAACACTTATTTTGTAACACAACTATAAAGCGTATCAAAGACTACCCAAAGAATAATACGTCCTCACAACTACATAAATCACAGTATACATCACCCCCAAACAAAGGAAATACCGTATACAAAAAGTTGTAGTCAGTCGGTCAGTCAGACAATCCGCCAACAGCCCTCCAGCGGAGGAAAGGCCACGAAAACCAACGGAGAGTTGTAGTCCACAGCGCACAGAGTGGATCCAATCCTGGGTAAACTCGCTTTAAGGCCACAAAACTCACTGTAAGGCAACCAAACAAACGTCATGGCGAAGCTTCATGAACTGAAGGTAGTACACATCCTCCTTCAGGTCTCAATCACAACTTCTCTTTTGCGCAGCTGATGCTGGCTATTTAATGGGGAATTAAAGGGGAAGCGCCCTATTAGAAGGAGAAGCCTTGAGACGGTTCAGAAATATTCAGGGCCGTCACAGTGTGTGTGTGTGTGTGTGTAATTAATGGGAATAAGTGTGTTTTATATTACCATACAGTATAACATATGATCATTCAACAAGTCTCAAGTTACCTTAACTTCTCCTTTTGATACCTAGAAACATCTACATTAAATGAATTAGTGAAAAGTGAGTTAACATTCTAATGTGAATGATGATGATTTCTAATATTGTGTCTGGTTTCATCCATCAGATGTCTGTGATCTCACACTGGACCTGAACACAGTAGACAGATTCCTCTCTCTGTCTGAGGAGAACAGAAAGATGACATGTAGGGAAGAGGAGCAGCCGTATCCTGATCACCCAGAGAGATTTGAGGACTGGAGACAGGTGCTGTGTAGAGAGGGTCTGACTGGGCGCTGTTACTGGGAGGTAGAGTGGAGTGGGAGAGGGGCTGATATAGGAGTGGCATATAAAGGAATCAGCAGGAGAGGAGGGGGTTATGACTGTGGGATTGGATGTAATGACAAGTCCTGGAGTCTGCTCTGCTCTGGCTACAGTTACTCTGCCTGTCACAATTATAAGTCCACTACCATAGACGTCCCTCCTCCAGCTCCCACAGAGTAGGAGTGTATCTGGACTGGCCAGCCGGCACTCTGTCCTTCTACAGAGTCTCCTCTGACACACTGACCCACCTGAACACATTCCACTCCACATTCACTGAGCCCCTCTATCCAGGGTTTCATCTTTGGTATGAGGGCACCTCAGTGTCCCTGTGTTAGGTGGTCTCTGTGTCAAACACAACATGATGTTTCACTCTAATCATGTGTTTTATGTTTGATCACAATAAGACATTTAAATACATGGAGAAACACCAGTTTGGGCCAGTTTATTCCTGTAAATAATAACCATGGTAACTCTGTGTCTGTCTCTTTCCGTGATCCTGCGCCCTGTGAGAACAGTTCAGATGCACCACACACACTGGACACACACACACAAACACTGGACCCACAAACTGGACACTGGACACACACACACACACACTGGACACATACACACACTGGGCACACTGTACACACACTGGATCATCCATCCACCTGACAGGTGTGGCATATCAAGAAGCTGATTAAACAGCATGATCAATACACAGGTGCACCTTGTGCTGGGGACAACAAAAGGCCACTCTAAAATGTTCCGTTTTGTCACACAACACAATGCCACAGATGTCAATGTTGTGAACAGAATGCCCCATGGTGAGGTTTTGGTATGGGCAGGCAAAAGCTACGGACAATGAACACAAGTGCATTTTATCAATGGCAATTTGAATGCACAGAGATACTATGATGAAATCCCATTGTCGTGCCATTCATCCGCTGCCATCACCTCATGTTTCAGCATGATAATGCACAGCCCCATGTCGCACGGATCTGCACACAATTCCTGGAAGCTGAAAAAAAACCAAACTGTTCTTCCATGGCCTGAGTACTCACCAGACATGTCACCCATTGAGCATGTTTGGGATGCTCTGGATAGACGTGTACGACAGCATGTTCCAATTTGGGATGCTCTGGATAGACGTGTACGACAGCATGTTCCAATTTGGGATGCTCTGGATAGACGTGTACGACAGCATGTTCCAATTTGGGATGCTCTGGATAGACATGTACGACAGCATGTTCCAATTTGGGATGCTCTGGATAGACGTGTACGACAACATGTTCCAATTAGGGATGCTCTATGATAGACGTGTACGACAACATGTTCCAATTTGGGATGCTCTGGATAGACGTGGTACGACAGCATGTTCCAATTTGGGATGCTCTGGATACACGTGTACGACAGCATGTTCCAGTTCCCACCAATATCCAGCAAGTTTGCACATACATTGAAGAGGAGTGGGACAACATTCCACAGACCACAATCAACAGCCTGATCAACTCTATGCGAAGGAGACGTGTCGCGCTGCATGAGGCAAATGGTGGTCACTCCAGATACTGACTGGATTTCTGATCCACTCTCCTACTTTTTTATTAAGTTAATGTTTTAGGTTTGACATGATGTTAGTAACACTAAGTCATTCCATCCTTTCACTAAATGTTAGTAACACTAAGTCATTCCATCCTTTCACTAAATGTTAGTAACACTAAGTCATTCCATCCTTTCACTAAATGTTAGTAACACTAAGTCATTCCATCCTTTCACTAAATGTTAGTAACACTAAGTCATTCCATCCTTTCACTAAATGTTAGTAACACTAAGTCATTCCATCCTTTCACTAAATGTTATTAACACTAAGTCATTCCATCCTTTCACTAAATGTTAGTAACACTAAGTCATTCCATCCTTTCACTAAATGTTAGTAACACTAAGTCATTCCATCCTTTCACTAAATGTTAGTAACACTAAGTCATTCCATCCTTTCACTAAATGTTAGTAACACTAAGTCATTCCATCCTTTCACTAAATGTTATTAACACTAAGTCATTCCATCCTTTCACTAAATGTTAGTAACACTAAGTCATTCCATCCTTTCACTAAATGTTAGTAACACTAAGTCATTCCATCCTTTCACTAAATGTTAGTAACACTAAGTCATTCCATCCTTTCACTAAATGTTATTAACACTAAGTCATTCCATCCTTTCACTAAATGTTAAAACACTAAGTCATTCCATCCTTTCACTAAATGTTAGTAACACTAAGTCATTCCATCCTTTCACTAAATGTTAGTAACACTAAGTCATTCCATCCTTTCACTAAATGTTAGTAACACTAAGTCATTCCATCCTTTCACTAAATGTTAGTAACACTAAGTCATTCCATCCTTTCACTAAATGTTAGTAACACTAAGTCATTCCATCCTTTCACTAAATGTTAGTAACACTAAGTCATTCCATCCTTTCACTAAATGTTATTAACACTAAGTCATTCCATCCTTTCACTAAATGTTAGTAACACTAAGTCATTCCATCCTTTCACTAAATGTTAGTAACACTAAGTCATTCCATCCTTTTCACTAAATGTTAGTAACACTAATTCATTCCATCCTTTCACTAAATGTTAGTAACACTAAGTCATTCCATCCTTTCACTAAATGTTATTAACACTAAGTCATTCCATCCTTTCACTAAATGTTAGTAACACTAAGTCATTCCATCCTTTCACTAAATGTTAGTAACACTAAGTCATTCCATCCTTTCACTAAATGTTAGTAACACTAAGTCATTCCATCCTTTCACTAAATGTTATTAACACTAAGTCATTCCATCCTTTCACTAAATGTTAGTAACACTAAGTCATTCCATCCTTTCACTAAATGTTAGTAACACTAAGTCATTCCATCCTTTCACTAAATGTTAGTAACACTAAGTCATTCCATCCTTTCACTAAATGTTAGTAACACTAAGTCATTCCATCCTTTCACTAAATGTTAGTAACACTAAGTCATTCCATCCTTTCACTAAATGTTAGTAACACTAAGTCATTCCATCCTTTCACTAAAGCTTCAAAGTAACTTTCTATTGACAGATGCCTCATTTAAATGTGTAGGATTTTGATGAAAGGAAATCCCATATAGCCTACTGGACAGGACTTTGCTATGGCATCTTCTGTTTGGGTGTCTCAGGTCAGGTCTGAGCCATGATCAGAATGTGTCTCTGTGTCTATTTCCAGCCCTGACATTTCTACCTGTCCTGATCTAGTGTTTCACCCCTGACCTCCTCACACCGTCTCACTGTCCATGTCTGCTTTTAGCTCCCATCTCTACTTCACTGTGTTATAATGGACCTTATGCTTGTTATGTCACCTCTGTAACCAGTTATCAAACATACTGACCTTTCTGACCCTATCCCATGGCCCCTACTTTCTACAACTGAACATTTAAATTCCTCTATGAGTTTTGTTTCGTGTCCATTTACTTATGTATGTATTTGTTGTATATTGGGGTTGTGCTGCAGAGCATCATGGGGGGTTTGTATGTGTTGAGATGATCACATTCCAGATAAATGGTTGAACTGATTCCTGTCTCCTGTCTCATCATTATTGAATTGTTATACAGACGTGGTTATGAAACCCACCAGACATAACAAAAGATTGGTGATGAGTAAGTCTGAATCTACAGGAACTATTCTGTCTGGAAGAAGTGGGTTTTTACAACTGTTTAAAACTGTTATTTTCTGTGGTCCAGAAAAGGCTAATGTTAGCACAGTGTATTGCTAGCAGAGGCAAGTGCATAGTCCAGCTAGCTAAGAAAGAGAGTTAACATCGTTATGGACGGCAGAAAAGGACTGGAGACGGACATCGGAGCGGGAAAACAACGTGATTAAAAAGGAGGAATATACAGTGATTAAAGGAAAGGACATTTATTCAGCTGTGAAGACAAACCTTTTAATTAAATCTGCTAAATGAGCGAATTTAGGAGGAAACGTCAGTGAGTGAAGTGAATGAAGATCACGTGACTGAGGAAAATATTGCTGTGGTTGAGGACAATATTGAAGTGAGTGACAATCAGGAGCTTATTGAGAAATGAACAATTATTGGAATTGATGGAAACATTGGACAGTTTGATAAAAGTATTGAACAGTGGAGCTCATATACAGAACAGTTGTCACACTCTGGCTCCGGGACTGTGTTGGTTGAGCCAGGGTGTATTCATTTGGTTGTGTTGGGTTAGGGTGTGTTCATTTGTTGTGTTTGGTTTTGGTTTTGTTTCCGTGTTTGGTCAGTGACTCCCAATCGGAGGTAACGAGTGTCAGCTGTCGGCTCGTTATCTCTGATTGGGAGCCATATTTATACTGTGTGTTTTCACCTTGTGGGGGTGGGTTTTTGTTCCAGGTTCAGTATTTGGTCACTGTTGGACTTCACTATCGTCTTTTGTTTTGTAGTTACGTGCTTTATCAATTAAAGTCATCATGTTCACTCAACGCGCTGCGTATTGGTTTGCTCCCTTTATAGACGGTGCGTGACAGAAAAACCCACCACCACAGGACCAAGCAGCGTATACGGGAACACCCGCAGGAGAGAACGCTGGTGGATGTCCTCCTCGGCTGGGGACATATTACGCAGGAGGAGGCCGTCCGGTACCGGAGGGCGATGAAGGGGGAGAACCTGGCAGGAGAGGAGCAACGGCGTCAGCAGGGCCATCGTCGGATGGACGAGAGGCAACCCCCAAAAAAGTTTTTGGGGGCACATGGCTTGGGGCTGGGCAGCAGGAGGCTGCCACAGGGAGACGTGGAGAGAAGGCTATCGGATTACGGGAGCCATTGGCGAGTAGAGGAAGGGAAGTTGTTGCGGCACGGCGTGAGAGACTGATGTGTGTTACCAGTCCGGTCCGGCCCGTTCCTGATCCTCAGTTAAGGCCAGTGGTGTGTGTTCCCAGTACGGACCGGGCTGTTCCTACTCCACGCACCAAGCCCACGGTGTGCGTCGCCAGCCCAGCCCGGCCTGTTCCTGCTCCACGCACAGAACCTACGGTGTGCGTCGCCAGCCCAGCCCGGCCTGTTCCTGCTCCACGCACAGAACCTACGGTGTGCGTCGCCAGCCCTGCCCGGCCTGTTCCTGCTCCACGCACAGAACCTACGGTGTGCGTCGCCAGCCCAGCCCGGCCTGTTCTGCTCCACGCACAGAACCTACGGTGTGCGTCGCCAGCCCTGCCCGGCCTGTTCCTGCTTCACGCACTAACCCTACGGTGTGCGTCGCCAGCCCGACCCGGCCTGTTCCTGCCACTCGCACCAAACCTACGGTGCGCGTCGCCAGCCCGGTCCGGCCTGTTCCTGCCACCCGCACCAAGTCTACGGTGCGCGTCGCCAGCCCGACCCGGCCTGTTCCTGCCACTGCACGCAAACCTACGGTGCGCGTCGCCAGCCCGGTCCGGCCTGTTCCTTCTCCCCGCACTAGCCCTGAGATGCGTGTCCTCAGCCCGGGACCACCAGTTCCGGCACCACGCACCAGGCCTATAGTGCGCCTCAGACGGCCAGAGTCTGCCGTCTGCCCAACGGGGCCTGAACTGCCCGTCTGCCCAACGGGCGATTGAACTGCCCGTCTGCCCAACGGCGCCTGAACTGCCTGTCTGCCCAACGCCGTCTGAACTGTCCGTCGGCCAAGCGCTGCATAAGCCGCCCGTCTGCCATGAGCCTTCAGAGCCGTCCGCCAGACCGGAGCCGCTAGAGCCTTCCGCCAGACAGGATCAGCCCAGAGCCTTCCGGGCCAGACAGGATCAGCCAGAGCCTTCCGCCAGACAGGATCAGCCAGAGCCTTCCGCCAGACAGGATCAGCCAGAGCCTTCCGCCAGCCAGGATCCGCCAGAGCCAGCCAGCCAGGATCCGCCATTCAGTCCGGTGCTGCCCCTTAGTCCGGTGCTGCCTCTTAGTCCGGTGCTGCCCCTTAATCCGGTGGGGGTCAGTTGGAGGAGGCGACGAAAGCGGGTAGTGACTATGGTGGGGTGGGGACCACGACCGGAGCCAGAACCACCGCCGAGGAGGTATGCCCGCCCAGCCCTCCCCTGTTTAGCCCGTATTGAGGCGCGGTCGCAGTCCGCGCCTTTAGGGGGTACTGTCACACTCTGGCTCCCGGGACTGTGTTGGTTGAGCCAGGGTGTATTCATTTGGTTGTGTTGGGTTAGGGTGTGTTCATTTGTTGTGTTTGGTTTTGGTTTTGTTTCCGTGTTTGGTCAGTGACTCCCAATCGGAGGTAACGAGTGTCAGCTGTCGGCTCGTTATCTCTGATTGGGAGCCATATTTATACTGTGTGTTTTCACCTTGTGGTGGTGGGTTTTTGTTCCAGGTTCAGTATTTGTCACTGTTGGACTTCACTATCGTCTTTTGTTTTGTAGTTACGTGCTTTATCAATTAAAGTCATCATGTTCACTCAACGCGCTGCGTATTGGTCTGCTCCCTTTATAGACGGTCGTGACAACAGTTTGAATATTTTGCTTTTGTAAATGACATGGATGAGGACAACATTGTGCCTACATGTTTTAGTGTAATGGGGCCAAAGACATTTAATTTACTAGGCAGCCTGCTACAGCCAGACAGAACAGGTAATAAGACGTATGGGGATATTGTGGAGATACTTAAAGGACATTTTTCACCAGAACCACTAGTTAATGCTGAAAGGTTCAGGTTCCACAGGAGACATCAGGAAGAGGGAGAATCAGTAACAATGTTTGCTGCTGCATTAAAGAAACTATCAGAACACTGAGTTTAATGCTGTTCTAAATGACATCATTAGAGACAGACTAGTATGTGGGCTACGGAGTGAAGCTACACAAAAGAGACTGTTGACTGAACGTCATCTGACCTTGGCAAAGGACATTGAAATCAGTGTGTCCATGGAAGAAGAGGGAGAGCAGGACCTGCTGTCTTGACATTGTGTATTTTTCCCCAGTGGGAGCTGTGGTGCTTGGGGAAGAGGGAGAACAGGACCTGCTGTCTTGACATTGTGTATTTTTCGCCAGTGGGAGCTGTGGTTCTTGGGGAAGAGGGAGAGCAGAACCTGCTGTCTTGGCGGCCTGCTTGGTGACTGTAGCTTCTTTCTCTTCGTTCATGTGGTTCTCACCAACTCACATGCCAGATCCATGATGAAATGTCTCCTGCTGACTGTCTTGTCAAGGCATTGCTTGTACAACACGTGTTGATAGCAGTCATGTCGAGCACATTGTAGAACACCTCAACAGGCCAGCGGAGAGTACCCCCTTTTACAGAGTACAGTCAACAGGCCAGAGGAGAGTACCCCCTTTTACAGAGTACAGTCAACAGGCCAGAGGAGAGTACCCCCTTTTACAGAGTACAGTCAACAGGCCAGAGGAGAGTACCCCCTTTTACAGAGTACAGTCAACAGGCCAGAGGAGAGTACCCCCTTTTACAGAGTACAGTCAACAGGCCAGAGGAGAGTACCCCCTTTTACAGAGTACAGTCAACAGGCCAGAGGAGAGTACCCCCTTTTACAGAGTACAGTCAACAGGCCAGAGGAGAGTACCCCTTTTACAGAGTACAGTCAACAGGCCAGAGGAGAGTACCCCTTTTACAGAGTACAGTCAACAGGCCAGAGGAGAGTACCCCCTTTTACAGAGTACAGTCAACAGGCCAGAGGAGAGTACCCCCTTTTACAGAGTACAGTCAACAGGCCAGAGGAGAGTACCCCCTTTTACAGAGTACAGTCAACAGGCCAGAGGAGAGTACCCCCCTTTTACAGAGTACAGTCAACAGGCCAGAGGAGAGTACCCCCTTTTACAGAGTACAGTCAACAGGCCAGAGGAGAGTACCCCCTTTTACAGATTACAGTCAACAGGCCAGAGGAGAGTACCCCCCTTTTACAGAGTACAGTCAACAGGCCAGAGGAGAGTACCCCCCTTTTACAGAGTACAGTCAACAGGCCAGAGGAGAGTACCCCTTTTACAGAGTACAGTCAACAGGACAGAGGAGAGTACCCCCTTTTACAGAGTACAGTCTGGACATCTAGTCTAGCATCCACACCAAACTTTTACATAAAATAAAATAGAATAGAACAGGTTATAATTATATAGAATGATAATACTAATAGTAATACTATGAATGTAATATAATAAAAGGGGATCCTATTTGGTGTTTGGCAGATGGGAAGGCTATCTGTATATGGTAGAGATACTGTATATACCTTTGTGTGATTGTAGTCTGTCACTGTCTCCGGTTTCTTCTGCTGGTCACCGCCGGTGGCAACAGTGGGGTGCATGGTGCTGAGGAAGCTAACACACGGTGTGTGCTGCTGTTGCTTTTATTGCTGCGAACGAGGGGTCTGGCCTAACCATTCTAAATTTGTTTGCACTGGTAAACAGCGCAAAATGGGGGGAGTGTCTATAGAGTGTCTATAGAGATATTTTGCTTGAATAAGAGTTCAAGAACAATCGATTGAGAGGAATAATGCCTAGGCATATGTATGTAACTTAGAACCGCTGTGAATCAACGGAAGCCCTTTTTCTTAAAGGCGATCTCTAGGATGGGCCGAAAATCCTATAACACGTTAGGTGTAGGTGAGTCCTGGGGACTTGAGGCTATATATATTGTGATTGCATGTTACCACTCAGCTGGTGTTTGACGAAGCATTTGTTTGATGTAATCTCTCATTACATTTCCAGAGACCTCGTGGTAGCAGAAATTTAGCAAACAAAGATTTTTTACGACACGGCGGAGGGAGAAATGCTAAACGTGGCCTGCTAATGATGCTTCATGCTACATGCTAATGCTAATGCTAAATGCTCATTCTTGCTACATGCCAATTTTGAAGCGGGTTATGTTTTATATTTTTTCCTTGGTGTTCCATAGGAATGGGACGAGCCACCAATATTGTGTTTAGATAGTTTGGGCTTGGTGCCTGATGTTTTGTGAGCTCTGTTACGTGTTATTGTTTGTCTAAAAGAGAGGAGGTATAGCAGAATGCTAACGTTCTGTTGTCTGGAGTGAAAAGAGCTGAGAGCGAGCTCCTTCCACTGTGAAATCGTAGTGATGAATGTACTGCGCATGCGTGTGATTTTACGACACTAGAGTGACGTAGGGGTAAATAGGTCACTCCTCTGCTACACTGTGCTGTGGGGAGGCGCAGACGAACGAAGGAACAAAAGACATAGAGATTTAGAGTCTAATGGTGTATTCTGGTTGTTACATCTGCTGTTGTTTGAAGATGAAACTGTTTTCTTGAGACCTATTGAATTGATAAATTAGCAATATGTTGACGGATTAAAATAAATAAAATAAAATGACGGATTAAAATAAATAATATAAAATGTTATTGAGTTACTTATAATATTCCTGAGTTAAGTTTTTGCTTATTTCTTAGCGCAAATGTGAACGGAGGAGTATTGAATGTTTGACATAAACTCAGTGTTTGCATAAAATACTAACTTCTTGTTTGTCCTTTGTTATTCTGTCATATGAGAGACGGTAAGAGGAAGAGAGCGGAAGTGCTGACGTATACATCACGTGACAGGGTGTGACGCGACAGAGTCTGCTGCACCGGATATCGTCAAATATCAGTCTAGTACTGTTATGTTTACAAAGACCTTCCCCTACAGGATATTTGATGTTATGACAATTTGGAAGGGAATTGGCAACAGACTGATCAATTGAAGTAATTGCGTATTGGAGTTTTTGTGCATGAGTGGATTTGATTACAGTTGTGTTGGTAATCGAGTACTGACATTATTCTGTAAGATTGAGGTCATTTGGTGCTTATTAAATAATTGGTTTATGAGTACTGTAGTGTTGCTGGATTATAGGTATTTTCTTTTGGATTGCTCTGAAGTTGTCTACTTTCCTGTACTTTTCCTGATTGAAGGTGGTAGATAGCCACTAATTGATAAATTGGTGGAATATAAAAAAAAAAAAAAAAAAACATTTGTTTTGATTATTCATAAATTTATTGATTAATTGTTTAATAAAAATCTTTTTTTTTTAGTTTATATTAATAATTAAAGGGAGGACACTATAAGCTATATATTCTAAAATAATAAAATAATTCACATTAAAGGAATATAATACAGTTGTTACAATGGGGAAAAAGGATATCAGGACTATGAAGGTAATTACACCTGTTGATATAGTACAAAATAGTAATCCTCTAGTTAATGGTATTGCAAAGTTATCTGGAAAATGGAACAAACGTTGGCCTGACATTGAACAACCATGGCCAGTGGAAGGGACTCTTAACCCTGACGTAATCAACATAATGAAAGTGCTTCTGTCAATTCATAAAGCAGTCAAAGGAAAGGGGAAAAAAGGGAACAACGTAAAGAAAAGAGACAAAGAGAGCTGGGTGTTCTTAAGCTGTTTGAAGATGAAGGACAAAAACTGATGAAAGATACCAACGATAAGAGAAACAAAGGTATAGAGAAAATTCTAAAGGAAGGAAAGGCGACAGAAAAACTAATGACAGAAGTCAGTATACCTTTCTCACATACGGATTCAGCAAAAAGACCCCCACCTTATGAGAAAGAAGTAGAGCTTAAGGACGTCTATCCTCAGCTTCCGGTGATCGTTCAGGAGGGTGATTATTGCATCAGAGATGAAGATGAACGAATAATAGAGAGAGGACAAGCAGAAACTACCATAAAAATGAATCCAAACTCCAGAAGTAAGAAGAAACCGAGATGTCTGGAAACTAAGGGTAGAATGAGGTTCAGGAGAACGGAACTTGATGAAGATGATGATGATGATGATGATGATGATGATGATGATGATGATGATGATCAGAGTGATCCAGAAGAGATCATGGGTGGATATGACCCTGTGATCAGACGGAGGTTGGCCAGAGCGGAAAAAAGGGGTGATGGATGTTTGAAGAAGAAGAATACAGGAGATTCGAGTTCTGATAAAAGCAAAGATGAAGACAGCGATAAAGAGTGGGAGAGTAAAGGTGCTTCATATTCAAGAGGATTTTATCCAACAATGACTAGCACAGAAGAAATAGAGACCGATGCGTATCATGCCTGGATGAAGCGAATAGTTTAGAAGAAGTAAAAGAACTGGAGGAACAACTCAAGAAGCTGAAGATACAGAAGAAGAAGCTGCTGAGAAAGAACCCCAAGAATTGGAGAAAAAATATACATTGAGGCCAAGGAAAAAAGGCCACTAGTAAGAAAATGATGGCAGTGATCATTCGAGGTCAAAACTTACAATATAAGCCTTTGCAAAGTACCGATATGTCAGATATACTTGAGAAGCTGCCTACTCTTCAAGATGGAGCCTATCCTTGGATTTCAAAATTGGAAGAAATTACAGTGGGAACACAGTCTGCTATAGGAGACATTAAGAGACTTTTGGCTAATCTCCTTGGGATTCCAGGTATGGAAGACATTTTTCAGAGAGCGGGACTCAATAGATATGTGGGGACTGCAGTGAACGACCCTGAATTGTTGGCTGCAAGTAGGAATCGTCTGTGGAGAGCATTGAAAGATACATTTACAACAAATGTACATCCTGATAACATTCTGATTGACCCACTAGGACAACAAGAAAATCCGAGAGCCTATGTGTCAAGAGTCCATCAAGTGTGGAGAAATATTACTGGAAATGATCCAGATGTGAGTCAAATTGAGCAGTCAATTTTGAGAGCTAAATTGCAGATGGGACTGCCCTCACCAGTAAGGAGTAAACTGGCAGAGGTGGTTGGACTTGGAAGCATGACAAAAGGCGTCTATACAGATCATAGCCCATCAAGTGGATTTGTACAGAAAAAAAGGAACACAACCAGAAAGAACAGGACCAAGAAACTCTCAGAAAACTCAATCAAATACAGCTGGGGGAGAATAAGAAGGAGAAGAAACAAGCTTTGGTTATGCAGAATCACGGTCCACCAAATCAACAATCACTGCCACAGCTTCAACAGGACCAGTTCCAACTGCAGTTGTATCAGCCACCAATAGCGGTTCCAGTTGTTCAATATCCACAGCCAGTTTCTGGACAGACACAGAATTGGAGAGGAAGAGGACGAGAAGGCGCAGAAAGAGGAAGAGGAGGAAGATTTAAGCCATGCTTCCAGCAATTTTCAGAAGCATGTTATAATTGTGGACAGGTTGGTCACTTTGCCCGTGATTGCAATGCGCCAGGAGGAAACATCGGAGGAAACACCAGAGAGAATTTCAGAGGAAGATACAGGGGCCAGTCAAGATCATTTGGAGGACGGTGAACCCTTATAGGGGCCCGGAGCCAGGATTCTAGGGGTGCCCGGAAGATCCGATAGGGGGTGTCAGCTGGTAGCATCAGGACCGGAAAAAGATCCAACAATTGAGGTGAAAATAAATAACCGACCATTGGAAGTGATGGCGGATAGCGGAGCTGCTTTCACCTGTGTTCGGCCTGAAGATGCTACACATCTCCCTATGTCCAATCAACTCATTAGGACAATCGGATTCGAGGAGTAAAACAGCTGATTCCTCTTACGGAACCAATTGATATCTGCTATAAAAATCAAAAAACTTACAATGCCCATACTGGTATCAGAACATACACCTGTTGCATTGTTGGGAAGAGATGCATTGTGTAAGTTGAACTGTACAATAAGATGTACACCAGACGGCTGTCTGGTAGAAGTGCCAAAGGAAAAGGTTTACAAATTCTCGTCTGCACAACTTGCTGAACTTGTGGGGCTAACAGAAGCATGTTTTTTAGCAGAAGGAAAGCGAGTGACGATATACACTGATTCAGCATATGCACATAGTGTGTGTCATTTGTTTGGGTATGGAAAGGTCGAGGGGTTTAAGAAAGCGGATGGTTCTCCGATACAACATCATGCGCAAATAATACAACTGTTGCATGCTATGATGAAGCCTAAAGCGATAGCGATAGCTAAGTGCGCAGCTCATAAAACAGATGTGTCAAAAGTCACCCAAGGGAACAAAGCTGCTGATGAAGCTGCAAAAGCCGTCACAGGAGCGGACAAATTGGGCAAGGTTCTTCTGGTAACTCATGGAGTGGACTTGGAAGACATAATTACGCTTAAGGATGTGATTTTGATGCAGGAAGCTGCTTCTATGATTGACAAACAGCTGTGGCTAGACCGAGGGGCGATCAAAGATGCTACTGGTCTTTGGAGAAACCATGAGGGGTTGATAGTAGCGCCTCTAGACCTCTTAGGTCTGATGATTCAGGAAGCACATGGGTTAGCTCATGTTGCAAGGGGGAGGTTAAAAGAAAGATCACAAAGGAGTATGGTTTTTGGGCTCCATATTTGTTTGAACAGATTGACTATATGATAGGAAGGTGTACAATCTGTCTGAAAAATAATGTTCGCAGGGGTGTGACTGTTCTTCCTGGGTACATTCCTACACCACGAGGTCCCATGCGTGAATTGGTTATTGACTTTGTTGATATGATAAAACCAGTTGAGGGGAAAAGATACATGTTGGTGGTTGTAGATAGATTTTCACGATGGCCGGAGGCCTGTCCAACCAAGCGAAAGGATGCTCAGTCGGTTGCCAACTTCTTGTGTAAAGAAGTCATAAGCAGGTGGGGATTACCCGATCGAATATCCTCAGATAATGGGAGGGAATTTGTGGGTAAATCAGTGAAATTGCTGTTGCAAAAATTGGGAATTAAGCAACGTCTTGGAGCAGTTTATCACCCACAAAGTCAAGGGATTTGTGAAAAAAATGAACGGTGTCTTGAAAAAATCGCATTGTCAAAATTTGTCAGCACACGGGTCTAAACTGGGTAGCGGCGCTTCCTTTAGCATTAATGGTGTGTCGCTCAAGTGAGTTGCGTGATCTACGTATGACACCCCATGAATTGGTAACAGGAAGAAGGATGCCTACGCCTTGTTTGCGAACAAGCGGAAAGGGTCCAAGCTTGGCTCTTTTGGAAGATGAAATGAGAGCGTACGTTACATATATGGCCAATTTTCATAAAAAGTTGTCCACATATGTTTCTGACAGGCAAAGAAAAGAAGAGGTACAGGAGGAGCTTGATGAGAAAAAAGGAGCACAGTGCAACCTGGGGACAAGGTGTTCGTAAAGGTATTCAGAAGGAAGTGGTATAACGAACATCGTGAAGGGCCATTTGAAGTGGTTCGTAGTACTGGAACAGCTGTCCAGGTTAAAGGGTCTCCAACGTGGTATCATTTGTCACATTGTGTTAAAGCACCTGGAGAAGAGGTGCAACGCGCAGAGAGAGAGGATGTTGAGGGCTCAGGAGAACAGGAAGAAGGGGAGATTGTCAATGTTACGGATAGCATGGATGATTATGTTTACACTTCTGATGATGCCAGAGATGACTCTGCAATGGAGGGAAAGGACAGGAGATTTGGGGAAATTGATTTTCAATATGTCCCAGAAACAGCAGGGAATATTTCAGTGGAATGTGAAGCAGCGGAGATCACCAAGGGCAACTCTGTTACAGGAGAAGCTGGTGATTCGGTTAGACAAAGTAAGCCTAGACCAGTTAGGAGAAAAGTCAGACCAAAACGTTACGAAAACTAGGGTTGCAGTAACTCTGGGACAGTCAGCTCAGCTCCCGTGTCAGTGCACGAGAGAGAACTGTGGTGAAGGGAAATTTAGAGTTCAGTGGGAAGATAGATATGGCCGGAGTTTAGATCTGTTAGGAGCAGTTGCATTAAGAAAGTATGCGTTGCTGAATGATGAGAGAAGAATGAAGATTGAGGGTGATTGTGGTATCTATATTTACAATTCCCAGCAGGAAGATCAAGGTGATTATAAGTGTATTTTTTATAATCAACAGTTTGAAAGTGAGGGATTAGAGTTAGGGCTGAGAGTTAATGTAGTGACACTAGTGGTGACAGATGGAAATACAAGTCAAGAATTCAAAGCCTTAGGGGGAATGGATGAATCGACAACAATGAGATCAACACTTCAGCCTATTATAACAACAGTGAGAAGCAATTTAACTCCTTCAACATTGACAGTTATTAAAGCCATAAATATATCACATTTGATTACAAGGGAGCCGAAAGCTCCAGCACCAATTTTAGAGGAAAAGACTGTTATTAGGGTTAGGATGGGTGCTACAGCTCATCTTCCTTGTAGATGTGAGAGACGGAGTGGGGTGGTGACGTTCCTCCCACATGGAGAGATAATTATGGAGAAGAAGTGTTGTTACTAGGACCAGAAGTAGAAGCTGTTGCACCTAGTCAAAGGAAGTATATTTTGTACAACGATATGAAGTGGAAGAGGGTTATGAGTGATTGTTCACTTATTTTGCGTAATGTTACAGGGAAAGATCAGGGAGAATATATGTGTACTTATCTAGTGCAAGCGTTAAAATTTGTTCCGGTTAAGAATTATTGGTTAAAAGGCTATGTAACTCGTAAGGTGACGCTTATGTTAGATGATTTGAAGTCTGTTGAAACTTCCACAGTCACCAAAGGAGTTCAGGAGAAGCATATTACAGTAGCTACTCTAACAGTAAATAATACGCAGAGGATATCAGTAACTAGTTAATAGTTAAGAGTGTTAATACATCAACTAACGCAACTATTTTAATAGTAACTTTGAAAGAGATTAATGGTACGACGGCAATAACAAATGTAGGAAGTATGACACAGACACCAACAACAACTTTTCTGAAATTAAAGGATGTAGCAAGAGTGACTCAGGAGTTTATGATACGGAGGGAGAGTGCTGTCAATGGTAGTAAGGATAGTGTTCAAATAGGAGAGCAGATGGTGGTAGAGAAGGGATATAGATTCATCTGAAATAGTTGCAAGATACTATCATGGAGGTACAGGATGAGTTCTTTGATTTCAACGGAACATCAGAATATACATCTGATCAATACCGCTCGTTAGGGGAAGAGAGAAACTAAATGGAAGGCATATGGATTTGATTCGTCTGTTTTGAAGATTAAAGATGAATGGGCAGGTAGGAATCTTTGGTTCCAACAGTTAACTCATTCTGTAAGATCAGTGAGGAATCTTGAGGGTCCATGTCTGTTGAGAATTCCAGCACCAGGCACATGGGGTTCCATTTTAGAGACGGTCACTCAACCTCTATCAAGTACGTGTCAATCTTATGCTTTATCATGGCTGTTGTATCAGCAACAATCGTTAACGGATACATTAATGTCGTTGTCGAGACATTTGTTTAGGCCTAGGTTTAAGTGTTCTTGGTTAAATGAAATACCCTATGTGAATTTGTTAGATGGGAAGGAAAATCAGTTAACAGCGACTCCTGAAGCATTGAGGTGAAACCAGTGAGGGCTAAAAGCTGTTTTTGTTCTAATAAAACATATGATGGAAAGGGTATGTTTATGGGAATATCAGATTGTGATGATTATGATGACTTTGGGTAAGCATGACCTTAAGGGTAGTAATGAGAAATATAATGTTACTTTTATGTTCCAGTTAGTAAGAAGAGCAGGATTTTGATGGTGAAAGATCAGCTTTTGCCTGGCAATGTGACTATTGGTAATTTTAGAGATATTTGGTGGGTTTGTGGTGATAAAGCGTATATATTCTTACCCTATGGATGGATAGGATGTTGTTACTTGTCGACGTTGAAGCTTCCATATGAGGGTTTTACCATTGAAAGAGGGGGAAGCACCGGACACAGATAAATCTGAGGCTAGGTTTGGAAATAGGGTGAAAAGGACATGGCAGAATTTCATAGTCTGGAAGCCTACCATTGGAGGATAAGTCTAGGAGAGAAGTGGGGACCGGGACTTTTTCCATGATATGGTGTAACATTTTTGGCAGATCACATTGATAATATTACCTATACTTTGCAGGGGTTTTGCAAATGAAACAATAAGAGGGTTTAACCTTCTGTCGAATACTCAAAGAAGTCACAGACTGACACTTTTGAAACATGACATGGCTCTTGACTATATTCTGGCAAAACAAGGTGGCTTATGTTTGGCTATGAATTTGACGGGGGATGATTGTTATACTTTGATTCCAGATAGTTCCGATAATATCACTAGTGTTATAGATGCATTGAAGAATATAAGGGATGCGTTTGGTCGATCTGAAGGAGCTGGATGGTCAGCGAAGACTTTGTTGCAAGATCAGTTAGGCCCAGTGGGAGCAGTGATGGTTCAGATTTTAGTAGCAGCTCTGATAGCACTGTGTGTGATGTTTTGCTTTTGTACTTTGTTACTGACCTTTGCGAAGGCTATGATATTGAGATGGGTTGGAGTTGTGATGCCTGGAGACAATACTCAGATGCCATTGTTGACTGTTCCTGATCTGGATGAAGATGGACAAGTGGGACTGGATGGAGTATTGATGGATAAATATCTATTTTGATTATCTCATCATTGTTCAAATGTTTTTTCAATATTAGTGTGATTTTAGTATTGTGTTATGAATCAAAGGAGGGAAATATAAATGAATCACCTTCTATCTTTTATATATCATTTATATATGATTTTATATGTCATTTTTTATATTCTTAGTTGATATTGATGTTTTAATTTGAATGTGTTGTTTTGCAAAAGATACTGTTTGGTCTTTTATTTTCTTCCAGAAGTATTTGCGGGGAATATGTAGAGATTCAAATGCTCAAACAAGGACAATATGAAGGGACTGGAGGAGATGGAACAAGGAAGGTGTGGAAATGTTCAGATTCCATCATCAAAGATGCATTGGAAGTCGACACTGCTGAGGAGATGAAGTGTAGTGGACTACATTCCAGTGTCTGCAATGAAATATATACATATTTGCATGTGTAATATATAATTTGTGTCATATTCTTTCTGTATTCATTTTTGTAGAATGATATTTGCTGTTATTGGATACATGTGGGGGATCTTAGATGTTTTTGTTTATTTCGTGAAAGCTTAGGGACATGAGGTCTAGGCAGGGATAGAGGGAATCCACAGTAGGGTCCGATGGGTCGACCAGCCTGAGTGTGGACATTTTGGATAGTATTTTGTTTGCTGGGGCTTTCTATGTATTTAATTGCATCATAGTTTCAAATACATTGATAAAGATTTATGAATTGATCTGGAGTACTTAGGTGGTTGCCTGGGGCAGAGGGGCCGTGAGAGAATTTTACTGTCTTGATTGATGGATGGATATTTGGAAAGAAGGCTGCCAGACAGGTTTTTCGCTCTCCACACTGCATAAAGATTTGTTCATATTTCATAGTAATGTATTCACACTCCATAAAAGATTTGTTCATATTTCATAGAAAGGTCTTTACACTCAATATAATTTTTTTGGGGTTTATTGTTAAAGATACTCAATAAGATAAATTGTTACTTGTTATAACCTATTCTTTTTGTTTTCGAGACTTTGAAGTTAGTCTCGAGGGGGAATATGTAGTGTATGGAGAATTATGATTTTGCTAATGTTTTCAAGTGGAAACTGAGAGGATGTTTATTTAGTTTTAGAGGGAGCCGTTTTAGAGTGACACCCCATAGAACAGAAGAAGTCTGGTTATTTGGAGACAGGTGATTGGACAGTAGAGGGAGCCACCCATATTTTTGTAAAGATTATAAGTATGGGGTAGAGACAAATTCGTTTGGGATGCTGCTTTCCTCGGATGATCTTGACATCTGTAAACTTATGCTGAAATCTTGTGATATAAATAAAACTTATGATCAAAGTTCAGTATAAGCGGACTCCTTTGTTTCACAGCATAATTAGCAACATTAACTCGACACTACACCAGCTAGGGAAAATGATCGTTTTTTTTAACCAAACATTTTGACTGAATATTTCCCTCAACACAACCTGTTTGGGTTTGTCCATGCCGAGGTCACTCATACCCACTGATTCAACAGGCAGTTGTGGCCCAAATGCTGCCCCCGACTCCACGGAGCTACTAGCATCAGGCTCAGACTGCCGTCCAGGGTCTCCTTCTCCAACTACAACATCAGGAGGCGTCGGTGTCGTATCCAATTTGGCAGAGGAGACTGTTGGTGGGCTTTTCAACCACTTACGGATATATATGACGAACTGAAGCGAGTAAGCCGTGCGAAACTCATCCAGCTTTCAAAAATGCGCGGTAACTGTTGAGCGGCTACACTGACGTAGGCTACGTCACGTACGTAGCCTAATCCCTTTTTTTTAATTAAGGCCGTGATAGGCTGTTGCAGTGTAGATTCCCATCAATCAAACAAAATCACACCATTGTTTCTTTATATTTGTAATGTTTTAATGATAAAGAATGCAACATTAATGCAACACAAAATTAGCAACTATTATGATATATATATATTTTTTTACATTTACATTTACATTTACGTCATTTAGCAGACGCTCTTATCCAGAGTGACTTACAAAATTGGTGCATTCACCTTACAGACAGTGGGATAATCACTTTACAATTTTTTTTTCTTTTTGGAGGGGGGTGAGGTAAGGGGGGTAGAAGGATTACTTTGTCCTATCCCAGGTATTCCTTAAAGAGGGGGTTTCAAGTGTCTCCGGAAGGTGGTGAGTGACTCCGCCGTCCTGGCGTCGTGAGGGAGCTTGTTCCAACATTGGGGTGCCAGAGCAGCGAACAGTTTTGACTGGGCTGAGGCGGGAACTAATGCTTCCGCAGAGGTAGGGGGGGCAGGCCAGAGGTGGATGAACGCAATGCCCTCGTTTGGGTGTAGGGACTGATCAGAGCCTGAAGGTACGGAGGTGCCATTCCCCCTCACAGCTCCGTAGCCAAGCACCCTTGTCTTGTAGCAGATGCGAGCTTCAACTGGAAGCCAGTGGAGTGTGCGGAGGAGCGGGTGACGTGAGAGAACTTGGGAAGGTTGAACACCAGACGGGCTGGCATTCTGGATGAGTTGTAGGGGTTTAATGGCACAGGCAGGGGAGCCCAGCCAACAGCGAGTTGCAGTAATCCAGACGGGAGATGACAAGTGCCTGGATTAGGACCTGTGCCGCTTCCTGTGTAAGGCAGGGTCGTACTCCGAATGTTGTAGAGCATGAACCTGCAGGATCGGTCACCGCCTTGATGTTAGCGGAGAACAACAGGGGTGTTGTCCAGGGTCACGCCAAGGCTTTTTGCACTCTGGGAGGAGGACACAACGGAGTTGTCAACCGTGATGGTGAGATCATGGAACAGGCAGTCCTTCCCCAGGAGGTTCAGCTTGAGGTGGTGATCCGTCATCCACACTGATATGTCTGCCAGACATGCAGAGATGCGATTCGCAACCTGGTTATCAGAAGGAGAAGATTAGTTTTGTGTCGTCTGCGTAGCAATGATAGGAGAGGCCATGTGAGGATATGACAGAGCCAAGTGACTTGGTGTATAGCGAGAATAGAAGAGGGCCTAGAACTGAGCCCTGGGGGACACCAGTGGTGAGAGCACGTGGTGCGGAGACAGATTCTCGCCACGCCACTTGGTAGGAGCGACCTGTCAGGTAGGACGCAAATCCAAGAGTGAGCCGCGCCGGATATGCCCAACTCGGAGAGGGTGAGGTCAAAGAGGAGAGGAGTGGAAAGAAGGAGGCAGAGAGAAATGCGTCAAAGGTTGATGTAGGGAGGTTAAAGTCACCCAGAACTGTGAGGGGTGAGCCATCCTCAGGAAAGGAACTTATCAAGGCGTCAAGCTCATTGATGAACTCTCCAAGGAACCTGGAGGGTGATAAATGATAAGGATGTTAAGCTTGAATGGGCTAGTGACTGTGACAGCATGGAATTCAAATGAGGAGATAGACAGAGGGGTCAGGGAAAAAGAGAGAATGTCCACTTGGGAGAGATGAGGATTCCTGTGCCACCACCCCGCTGACCAGATGCTCTCGGGGTATGCAAGAACACATGGTCAGACGAGGAGAGAGCAGTAGGAGTAGTAGTGTTTTCAGTGGTAATCCATGTTTCCGTCAGCGCCAAGAAGTCGAGGGACTGGAGGGTAGCATAGGCTGAGAAGAACTCTGCCTTGTTGGCAGCAGAACGGCAGTTCCAGATGCTGCCGGAGACCTGGAACTCCACGTGGGTCGGTGCGCGCAGGGACCACCAGGTTAGAGTGGCAGCAGCCTCGCGGTGTGAGGCGTTTGTATAGCCTGTGCGGGAGAGGAGAGAACAGGGATAGACAGACGCATAGTTGACAGGCTACAGAAAATGGCTACAATAATGCAAAGGAGATCGGAAGGAAATGAACTAAACATCTGGGAAAGCGAGAGAGCGGGGCCTCCTTCACTTACGTTTCACTGAAATATAACTCTCCCAACTTCCACCTCAGAAAGTTTCACCTCACTTTTTAAGAGATCTGTGCCTCAAGTGGGGGTGCCAACATTTTTAAGGCGGGCCCGGCCCTCATGGCCCGCCCATAGCGACGGGTGTGGTCCTCTTTAGCACGTTATTCCAATATTTCCTAGCTCTGAATTGACGCAGGTTACACTTTTTGCAAAGCTACTCGGTTAAAAATAAGAGCATGAATGACAATAAAGGTATGACTTGAATTATATGCATAATGATGTAGTAAACAACATCGCTCAGCGTGGGAACTTTTGGTGGGGGAAGTAGCCTTTATAAGTCTCATGGCGGGTAAAGACCATCACTTCGTTGTCTTGTTAGGAATAGTAATAATTGTGACAGTGCGCATTGTATTAGTCTAACAGTTGTTTTTCATTTTATTTCTCACATTAAACAGACATTTGAGAAGGATTTGAGAAGCAAATTGCTTGCAGTTGTACCTATGACGCACAGACACACTAAAGCTGTACAGTGTAGTTAGAAAAGTCAGTTTACATTATTTGCAGATGTGTTCCCTTTTATTTACCAATCGAAAAAATGTAACATTTGGAAATGAATGTGGCAGAACAGTTAAGCCAAGAGTTCCTGTGGGGAGTCTTCTCCTTCAGTCTTTTTGCCTCCATGCCTCGTTTCCCATTAGATGGGATTTTCCCAATGCCAACTTCACCTGAGACAGCCGCTATCCAGTGTCATGTGTTGCTGAATTACAGATCTCGCTATCCCAATGTCGCTGCTGTCCATGGTGCTGAAATATCCAATCTCGGCTATTAGCATACATAGGACCATCCACACTTGACACCACACACACAATTTAATGCTTTTTCTCTCACACACTTTTGAACATTGCACAACCTGTAACAAGACACTGAAACAACACTTAATTTCAAGTTTGTTTCTTTCTGAATAAAGATGAAATCAATGTGTGGAAGGAGATTGGACAATGTATAGGCATTCCCTATAGCTATTTTTGACTGGAGCATGATCAGATTGCTTTGTTTGAGCCAGAATGGAAATTTGGTATGAGAAACGACGCCCATTATAGCATGACTATTTCAGACAGAATTAACTTTATGTTATATGTAAAAATATAAATAAGGCAATGTTTATATGACCCCCTTTCAAACAGTCACTTATTTATCACTTTCTTGCAGATATACAGTGCATTCAGAAAGTATTCATATCCCTTAACCTATTCCACATGTTGTTTTCTTACAGCCTGAATTAAAAATGGATTCAATTATAATATTTTCTCTCACGCAGCTACACACAATACCCCATAATGACAAATTGAAAACACGCTTTTGAAATTACAATATCTACACCATCCAAAGTGTAATTAATACCTTCACCATGCTCAAATATCTCATTTACATAAGTATTCCCACCCCTGAGTCGATTAAAGCTGTGTCTTACTTGGTAAGTCTCCAAGAGCTTTGCACAACTGGATTGCAAAATATATGCATTATACATTATTATATAGACAGCCATTTTTTTTGGCATAGGTTTTCAAGCCGAATTAAGTCAAAACTGTAACTAAGCCACTCAGAAACATTCAATGTCGTCTTGGTAAGCAACTCCAGTGAATATTTGGCCTTGTGTTTTAGGTTATTGTCCTGCTGAAGAGGGAATTTGTCTCCCAGTGTCTGTTGGAAAGCAGACTGAACCAGGTTTTCCTCTAGGAATCTGCCTGTACTTAGCTCTATTCCGTTTATTTTTATCCTAAAAAGTCTCTAGTCCTTGCCAATGACATGCATACCCATAAGATGATGCAGCCACCACCATAATTGGAAATATGAAGAGTGGTACTCAGTGATGTGTTGTGTTGGATTTGCCCCAAACATTACGCTTTGTATTCAGGACATAAAAGTTAATTTCTTTGCCACATTATTTGCAGTTTTACTTTAGTGCCTTATTGCAAACACAATGAATGTACAGGTTTCCTTCTTTACATTTTACATTTACATTTTAGTCATTTAGCAGACGCTCTTATCCAGAGCGACTTACAGTTAGTGAGTGCATACTCTGTCAATTAGGTTAGTATTGTGGAGTAACTACAATGTTGATGATTCATCCTCAGTTTTCTCCTATCAAAGCATTAAACTTTCTAACTGTTTTAAAGTCACCATTGGCCTCATGGTGAAATCCCTGAGCGTTTTCCTTCCTCTCTGGCAGCTGAGTTAGGATGGACACCTGTATTTTTGTGGTGACTTTGGTGTATTGATACACCATCCAAAGCGTAATTAATACCTTCACCATGATCAAAGGAATATTCAATGTCTGCTTTATTTGTACCCATCTACCAAAAGGTGCCCTTCTTTGCAGGCATTGGAAAACCTCCCTGGTCTTCTGGTTGAATCTATGTTTGAAATTCACTGCTCGACTGAGGGACCCAATAGATAATTGCATGTGTGGGGTACAGAGATTATGTAGTCGTTCAAAAATCACTTATTGCACACATAGTGAGTCCATCTAACTGATTATGTGACTTGTTACACATTTTTACTCCTGAGCTTATTTAGGCTTGCCATAACAAAGGGGGTTGAAAACTAATTGATTAGATTACTAGATACTAGACTCTGTCAATATGTTTTTTGGATGTGGCTCTGCATTTCTTGCATACATATCATATTTATGTAGGGATTATGACGACTTTCTAAAAGGACAAAGCTGTTTATGCTGTTTCTGTGTGCTCCCTTGTCTCCACTGTCACCACATCCCTCGATGCGTGCAAACAGAGCATCTATATCAGGGATGGGCAACTCCAGTCCTCGGGACCTGATTGGTGTTACACTTTTTCCCCAGCCCCAGCTAACACGTTTGACTCTAATAATCAAATACTCATGGGCTCAGTTTAGAATGCAATAAGTTTAATCAGCTGTGTTTGCTAGGGATGGGGGAAAAAGTGTGACACCACTCCGACTCCCCAAGGACTGGAATTGTCCATCCCTGATCTATATGGTAGGACCAGTACCAGATTAATATGGAGGCGAAAGAAACGCACACCTATTTAGGCGAGGTGCTGGCTATCGGAGTAGAACACTTGAAAAGAAAAGGCGAGCCGCACACTCTAGGAGCACAGAAGCAATAATTTAATAACCTAATAACCAACGTCAGGATACCTTGATGAAGACAGCTTGTCTGTCAAAATCTACCCACTGCACTGAGGCTGAAACACTGTCACCACCGATAAATCTACGATAATCTAGTCTTTCAATAAGCATTTTGCACGGCTGGCCATGCTTTCCACCTGGCTACCCCTACCCGGCCACCAGCTCTGCACCCTCCGCTGCAACTTGCCCATGTCCCCCCGCTTCTCCTTCACCCAAATTCAGATAGCTGATGTTCTGTAAGAGCTGCAAAATCTGGACCCCTACAAATCAGCCTGGGCTAGGTAATCTGGACCCTTTCTTTCTAAAATTAGCCGCCGAAATTGTAGCAACCCCTGTTACCAGCCTGTTCAACCTCTCTTTCGTATCATCTGAGATTACCAGAGATTGGAAAGCTGCCACAGTCATCCCCTCTTCAAAGGGGGTGACACTCTAGATCCAAACTGTTACAGACCTATATCCATCCTGCCCTGCCTTTTGAAAGTATTTGAAAGCCAAGTTAACAAACCATTTCGAATCCCACCGTACATTCTCCGCTATGCAATCTGGTTTCCGAGCTGGTCATGGTGCACCTCAGCCACGCTCAAGGTCCTAAACGATATTATAACCACAATCGATAAAAGACAGTACTGTGCAGCCGTCTTCATCGACCTGGCCAAGGCTTTCGACTCCGTCAATCACCGCATTCTTATTGGCAGACTAAATAGCCTTGGTTTCTCAAATGACTGCCCCGCCTGGTTCACCAACTACTTCTCAGATAGAGTTCAATGTGTCAAATCGGAGGGCCTGTTGTCTGGACCTCTGGCAGTCTCTATGGGGGGTGCCACAGGGTTCAATTCTCGGCCGACTCTATTCTCTGTGTATATCAATGATGTCGCTCTTGCTGCTGGTGACTCTCAGATCCACATCTACGCAGACGACACCATTTTGCCATACATCTGGCCCTTCATTGGACACCGTGTTAAGAAACCTCCAAACGAGCTTCAATGCCATACAGCACTCCTTCTGTAGCCTCCAACTGCTCTTAAACGCTAGTAAAACTAAATGCATGCTCTTCAGTCGAACACTGCTTGCACCTGCCCGCCCGACTAGAATCCCTACAATTGGCGGGTCTGACTTAGAATATGTGGACAACTACAAATACCTAGGTGTCTGGTTAGACCGTAAACTCTCCTTCCAGACTCACATTAAGCATCTCCAATCCAAAGTTAAATCTAGAATCGGCTTCCTATTTCACAACAAAGCCTCCCTCACTCATGCTGCCAAACATGCCCTCGTAAAACTGACTATCCTACCGATCCTTGACTTCGGCGATGTCATTTACAAAATAGCCTCCAACACTCTACTCAGCAAGTTGGATGTAGTCTATCACAGTGCCATCCGTTTTGTCACCAAAGCCCATATACCACCCACCATTGTGACCTGTACGCTCTCGTTGGCTGGCCCTCACTACATATTAGTCGCCAAACCCACTGGCTCCAGGTCATCTATAAATCACTGCTAGGCAAATCCCCGCCTTATCTTAGCTCATGGGTCACCATAGCAACACCACCCGTAGAATGCGCTCCAGCAGGTATATCTCACTGGTCATCCCCAAAGCCAACACCTCCTTTGGCCAACATTCCTTCCAGTTCTCTGCTGCCAATGACTGGAACGAACTGCAAAAATCTCTGAAGTTGGAGACTCTTATCTCCCCCACTAACTTTAAGCATCAGTTGTCAGAGCAGCTTACCAATCACTGCACCTGTACACAGCCCATCTGTAATTAGCCCACCCAACTACCTCATCCCCATATTGTTATTTATTTTGCTCATTTGCACCCCAGTATCTCTATTTGCACATCATCTTCTGCACATCTATCACTCCAGTGTTAATACTAAATTGTAATTATTTTGCACTATGGCCTATTTATTGCCTTACCTCCATAACTTACTACATTTGCACACACTGTATATAGATTTTTCTATTGTGTTATTGACTGTACGTTTGTTTATCCCATATGTAACTCTGTGTTGTTGTTGTTTTTATCGACTGCTTTGCTTTATCTTGGCCAGGTCGCAGTTGTAAATGAGAACTTGTTCTCAACTGGCTTACCTGGTTAAATAAAGGTTAAATAAAATAAAATAAATGAAAATGGGCTATTGACGGAGAGTCTCTCCACTGGCAGCAGGTGCTGCAGAGGCTCATAGCCCTGAGACGCGTAATGGTCACCCAGAACATTGCGCGAAGTGGGACTAACCGACAGGCTCAACGAGCCAAATAATGGGAACTTTCTGAAATTTGTGGAAATGCTGGGCATCTTTGATGGAATCAAGAAGGGAGCATGCAACTGAGAGTGCAGTCCAAAGAAACACGTGCAAATAATCTAGAATAAAATCATAGACATGCTGGCTCAAGAGATCCAACAGACAGTGTGCAGTGATCTAAAAGCAGCCAAATATGTTTCTATAATTTTGGACTACACACCTGACAAGAGCAAAACAGAGCAGATGACCATGGTGGTGCGTTTTGTTTCAACCGAGGATGATGGGTCAGTGAGCACGAGAGAGCACTTCCTGGAGTTTAGTGGAACTGCTTGACACAACGGGGAGGATATGACCGAGCTCCTCTTCTCAAAACTACAGGAACATGGCATCACCATCATGGACATGAGACGGCAGGGGAGATGTACAACGTGGACCATCATGGACATGAGACGGCAGGGGATGTACAACATGGACCATCATGGGCATGAGGCGGCAGGGAGATGACAACGTGGACCATCATGGACATGAGACGGCAGGGAGATGACAATGTGGACCATCATGGACATGAGACAGCAGGGGGATGACAATGTGGACCATCATGGACATGAGACGGCAGGGAGATGACAACGTGGACCATCATGGACAGGAGACGGCAGGGAGATGAGCCAACGTGGACCATCATGGACATGAGACAGCAGGGGGCTGACAATGTGGACCATCATGGACATGAGACGGCAGGGAGATGACAACGTGGACCATCATGGACATGAGACGGCAGGGAGATGACAATGTGGACCATCATGGACATGAGACGGCAGGGAGATCACAACGTGGACCATCATGGACATGAGACGGCAGGGAGATGACAACGTGGACCATCATGGACATGAGACAGCAGGGAGATGACAACGTGGACAATCATGGACATGAGACGGCAGGGAGATGACAACCTGGACCATCATGGACATGAGATGACAGGGTGATGACAACGTGGACCATCATGGACATGAGACGGCAGGGAGATGACAACCTGGACCATCATGGACATGAGACGGCAGGGAGATGACAACGTGGACCATCATGGACATGAGACGGCAGGGAGATGACAACCTGGACCATCATGGACATGAGATGACAGGGGGATGACAAAGTGGACCCTCTGGACATGAGATGACAGGGGGATGACAAAGTGGACCATCATGGACATGAGATGACAGAGGGATGACAAAGTGGACCATCATGGACATGAGATGACAGGGGGATGACAAAGTGGACCATCATGGACATGAGATGACAGGGAAATGACAACAGGGGGAGCACAGCAGAGTTCAAAAAGAGAGTGTGGGATATAAGTATTGTGTTGTTTGGAGGAGGCAGAGTTTTCTTTACACCATCCAAAGAGATTGCTACATTTTTATCTGGATCTACACACCGCTGGGACGTGCTGAAAGAGCATGTAAAAGATGGACTCACAGTGAAATCCCTCAGCACCACGAGATGGGAAAGCCGGGTGGAGGCTGTGAAACCCCTCAGCACCACGAGATGGGAGAGCCGGGTGGAGGCTGTGAAACCCGTCAGCACCACGAGATGGGAGAGCCGGGTGGAGGCTGTGAAACCCCTCAGCACCACGAGATGGGAGAGCCGGGTGGGAGGCTGGGAAACCCCTCAGCACCACGAGATGGGAGAGCCGGGTGGAGGCTGTGAACCCCTCAGCACCACGAGATGGGAGAGCCGGGTGGAGGCTGTGAAACCCTCAGCACCACGAGATGGGAGAGCCGGGTGGGAGGCTGTGAAACCCGTCAGCACCACGAGATGGGAGAGCCGGGTGGAGGCTGTGAAACCCCTCAGCACCACGAGATGGGAGAGCCGGGTGGAGGCTGTGAAACCCGTTGCATTTATGATGGCCTGTTGTCCATCTCCACTGACACCAAGCTCACAGGAAGCTGTGGTGCTAAAACAAGGTTGGAGGCAAACAGCATCACCGCCAAGATGAACAATGTTGGCTTCATGTGTTCGTTTGGTATAACATCTTTAATCAGATTCTTGATTCTGCTATCTGGTCTGTTTACACAGCTAGAAGAGCTCAGAAGTGTTTTCAGCATCCTGTACAACATCCCCACCATCAAGGACATGGACACTGCAGCACTTACCAGGGACTGCACAACACTAAAGATGGCCCTTACGTACAGGGATTCCAGGGACATTGACGCAAAAGAGCCTTGAGCAGGAGACTGGACAGTGAGGCAAAACCACTCGACACACTGGAGTACATATCCAGACTCCAAGTGGCCTCCTTGTACCCCAATGCCTTTGTTACCCTGAGAGTTCTCCTCACACTCCCCGTGACAGAGGCAAGTGGAGAGCACACATTCTCCAAGCTCAAACTCATCAAAACTACCTGCACTCTATTATGAGTCAAGAGAGACTCAATGGACCCGCCACCATATCAATTGAGGACGAGTTGTCTTACAAACTCAACCTCCAACAAGCAGTGCATGCTTTTGCTGCGAGGAAGGCAACTTGTCTTTCAATAAAAGGTAAAAATTGATCAGACCCTCGCATTAATTCTATCACCGAGTAATTTGTAAGATTGATCAATTATCGTGTACTATGAGTTTACTTTGTAATTTTTAGACTTAAATAAACTACATCCTAAAACCCAATGCAGCACCACAGCAGTGGAAAGACGCCACTCTAGGCGGGCCACGAAATAAAGAAATGCTGATGTTGGACAATCAAATTTGATAAATAAACAAAATTTGTTAAGGCTGGGTCATTGAGTGAAAGCTATTTTACACTGCTCCAGTGAAACGAGGCCCGCCATGCATTTATGAAAGCACTTGTTTCCAAAGCTCAAATGATATATCACTATTTTTACAGTTAATATTAAATATGTTAAATCAAAATTATATTTTAATTGTAATTGTAACAATTCTGGGGTCTTAGAATGTGTGATTCCAGGTGTCTTATTATTAGTAACAACTCTGTTTGCTACTATAAGCAGTTGGCTGCCAACTGATTGAAACATTGTAACTCTCCTATGTGAATAGTTGGCCACCATGTTTAGTTTCCAAGCACTGCTGAATAAGCTCAAGTTGAACTGAAATGCACCAATTGCGCACATACAGTGCATTCGGAAAGTATTCAGACCCCTTCCTTCCCTTCCCTTATTATTATTATTATTATTTATTTTTACATTTCTGGGATCTTTTATTTCAGCTCATGAAACATGGGACAAACACTTTACATGTTGGTATATATTGTTGTTCAGTATAGTTACAGTGCCTAAAGAAAGTATTCACACCCCTTGACTCCCTCCACATTCCGTTGTTACAGCCTGAATGCAAAACTGACCAAATTGAGATATGTTTGTCACTGGCCTAAACACAATACCACACAAGGTACAAAGTGGAATTATCCTTCCAGACATCTTTACAACTGAATAAAAAAGGAAAAGCTGAAATGTCTTGAGTCAATAAGCACTCAAATGTGTAACAAGTCACATAAGTTGCATGGACACACTCTGTGTGCAAAAATAGTGTTTAACATGAATTTTTCATGATTACCTCATCTTTGTACGTCACACATACAATTATCTGAGCATTGATCAACAACATTGTAGTCACTCAACAACAGCAACCTAATTGACAGAGTGAAAAGAAGGAAGCCTGCACAGAAGAAAATAAAATTACAAAACATGCATCCTGTTTGCAACAAGGCACCAAAGTATACTGCAAAAAACGTGGCAAAGCAATTCACTTTTTGACCTGAATACAAAGGTCTTATGTTTGGTGCAAATCCAACACAACACATTACCCAGTACCACTCTCCATATTTTCAAGCATAGTGATGGCCGCATCATGCCACGGGCATACCTGTAATCGCCAAGGACTGGGGAGTTTTTCAGGATAAAAAAGAAACGTATTGGAGCTAAGCACAGGAAAATCCTAGAGGAAAACCTGGTTCAGTCTGCTTTCCACCAGACACTGGGAGATTAATTCACCTTTCAGCAGGAAAATAACCTTCTTGACCCGTTGGATCTGTTGCACTGGGTCAGTCAACGCCAGACAGTCCTGCAAGGTCTGGGCTAGCTGTCTGATCACTTCATCTCCTCCATCCACGAGAGAGACGCTAGTCAAGCCTGTCCTTGTCCGAGACCAGCCTCCACTTTCACAGTTGTCTTCTTTGTCACTCCCCAGAATTTGAGTGATTTCACGTTTAGGGAAGGACTTTTTAATAAACATGCAAAATTGCAATTAACAACCTGATATCACAAATAATATTTTCTGTGGCTTCTCTCAGCTGCTGCTAGCCACCATCATGCTACATGTGTATAACGTCAATTCCGGAGTTCCTTTTCGACATTTTGTTACGTTACAGTCTTATTCTAAAATGGATTGAATTACTTTTTTTCCTCATCAATCTACACACCATAACCCATAATGACGAAGTGAAAACTGGTTTTTAGAAATTGTTGCACTTATTTACATAAGTATTCAGACCCTTTGCTATGAGACTCGAAATTGAGCTCAGGTGCATCCTGTTTCCATTAATCATCCTTGAGATGTTTCTACAACTCGATTGGAGTCCACCTGTGGTAAATTCAATTGATTGGACATGACTTGGAAAGGCACACAACTGTCTATATAAGGTCCAACAGTTGACAGTGCATGTCAGAGTGTGGTGTCGAGACAACGATGCTGATATGCTGTGATGACATAATGGTAATGGTTTATAATGGTTTATTACATCAAAGATTACAGTATCAATTTACAGATTCCTGCAGACATCTGGAGAACAACTGACCCAATCTCTAATATGTTATTCTCCCCGTCCTTTGTTCAAAAACATGGTATTTATATCCTATGTAACATAATATGGGTGGTTTTAGATAGACCAATCCCTGGCCTTTACACATCCGAATCTCCTCTGTCTTAGGGGGCCCCTATAGTAATACTTTCCAGATGTTTCCGCAAGCAGAGCCAAGTTCTGGAATGTTCAGATACTACATATATCCCCCCTTCGAGACTAATTAAGTCTCGAAAACAAAACGAATAGGATTATGACAAATCTTGTGTAACTTTAACAATAAAACAAAATGTGAACAAATTTTTATGAAGTGTAAACAAATCGTTATGGAGTGTAAGAGCGAAAAACCTGTCTGGCAGCTTTCTTTCCAAATATCCATCAATCAATCAAGACAGTAAAATTCTCTCACGGCCCCTCTGCCCCAGGCGACCACCTAAGTACTCCAGATCAATTTATAAATCTTTATCAATGCATTTTAAACTATGATGCAATTGAATACACATGAAAGCCTCAGAAAACAAAGTACAATCAAACTTGTCCACATTCAGGCTGGTCGACCCATCGGACCCTCCTGTGGATTCTCTCTGTCCCTGCCTAGACCCAATATCCCTAAGCATCCACGAAAAAAACAAAAACATCTGAGGTCCCCACATGTACCCAACAACAGAAAACATAATTCTTCAAAAATTAATAAAGAAAGAATATGACACAAATTATGTATTACACATACAAATATGTCTATATATCATTGCAGACACTGGAATGTAGTCCACTACACTGCATCTCCTCAGCAGTGTCGACTTTTAATGCAACGTCGATGATGGAATCTGAACATTTCCACACCTTCCTTGTTCCACTTCCTCCAGTCCATTCATATTGTCCATGTTTGAGTATTTGAATCCCACTCTACATATTCCCCATATACTTCTGGAAGAAAAGAAAACACCAACCAGTATCTTTTGCAAAACAACACATGCAAATTAAAACATCAATATCAACAATAATATAAAAATGATATATAAAATGATATATAAAATGAATCACATTCCATTTCCCCCCTTTGATTCATAAGAAAATACTAAATATCACAATAATATGTAAAGACGTGAAAAATGATCGGATATTCAAAATGGATATCTATCCATCAATACTCCATCCAGTCCCACTTGTTTATCTCCATCTAGATCAGTAACAGTTAACAACGGCATCTGAGTGTTGTCTCCAGGCATCACAACTCCAACCCATCTCAATATCATAGCCTTCGCAAAAGTCAATAACAAAGTACAAAAGCAAAACATCACACACAGCGCTACAAGAGCTGCTACTAAAATCTGAACCATCACTGCTCCCACTGGGCCTAACTGATCTTGCAACCAAGCCTTCGCTGACCATCCAGCTCCTTCAGATCGACCAAACGCATCCCTTATATTCTTCAATGCATCTATAACACTAGTGATATTATCGGAACTATCGGGGATCAAAGTATAACAATCATCCCCCGTCAAGTTCATAGCCAAACATAAGCCACCTTGTTTGGCTAAAATATAGTCAAGAGCCATGTCATGTTTCAACAGCGTCAGTCTGTGACTTCTTTGAGTATTTGACAGAAGGTTAAACCTCGTATCGTTTAATTTGCAAAACCCTGCAAAGTATAGGTAATATTATCAATGTGATCTGCCAAAATGTTACACCATACCATGGAAAAAGTCCAAGTCCCCACTTCTCTCTAGACTTATCCTCCAATGGTAGGATTCCAAATTATGAAATTTCGCCATTTCCCTTTTCACCCTATTTCCAGACCTAGAATCAGATTTAGCAGTGTCCGGTGCCTCCCCGTCGACATGTAACAACATCCTGTCCATCCATAGGGTAAGAATATATATGCTTTATCACCACAAACCCACCAAATATCTAGAAAATTCCCAATAGTCACATTGCCAGGCAAAAGCTGATCTTTCACCATCAAAGTCCTGCTCTTCTTACTAAATGGAAGATAAAAAGTTACTTTATATGTCTCATCACTAACCTTACGTTCATGCTTACCCAAAGTCATCATATAATCATCAAAATCTGATATTCCCATAAACATACCCGTTCCATCATATGCTTTATTTGAACAAAAACAGCTTTTAGCCCTCACAGATTTCACCTCCAATGCTTCAGGAATCGCTGTTAACTGATTTTCCTTCCGATCTAACAAATTCACATAGGGTAATTCATTTAACCAAGAACAATTAAACCTAGGCCTAAACAAATGCTTCGACAACGACATCATTATATCTGTTAATGATTGTTGCTGATACAACAGCCATGATAAAGCATAAGATTGACACGCAGTTGATAGAGGTTGAGCCACCGTCTCTAAGATTGAACCCCATGTGCCTGGTGCTGGAATTCTCAACAGACATGGACCCTCAAGATTCCTCACTGATCTTACAGAATGAGTTAACTGCTGGAACCATAGATTCCTACCTGCCCATCCATCTTTAATTTGCAAAAACAGAAGAATCAAATCCATATGCCTTCCATTTAGTTTCTCTCTTCCCTAACGATGTCACGAATTCCGCCGAGACTGCTCCTCCTCCTTGCTCGGGCAGGCTTCGGCGTTCAGCCCCCCGAGTACTAGCTACTACCGCTTGATGTCTCGATGTTTGTTTGGTCTTGTCTTGTTAGTGCACCTGTTTTGTGTTATGTATTGATTAGGTCACCTATAAGTTTCCTTTAGTTTAGTTAGCAGTTGTGTGTGATTGTCCGTCTGTTCGTTGATGTCAGAGTTTTGTTCGCGTGAACGCTTGCCTCCAGTGTTTGAGGCCCGTTTATTTTTGTATTGTATATTTGACTAGTAAAGTCTGTTTGACTGAGCTTCTGTGTCCTGCGCCTGACTCCAACACCGCATCCACATCAGCTTGTGACAGAATCACACACCATTACTATGGAGTCAGCAGGAGCAGCGGCGGCGACCGTAGTCGCTGGAGGATCGGGTCAGCTGCCAGGACGCCAGGATCCAGCAAGTCGGCTCCGCCATGCAAGAGGTGATGAACACCCTATGGGAAAGGGGAGGTGTGCCCACACCTCCTCCTACCTTACCACCACCATCGGCCAGCCCCACCAGACCAGCTCCGGAGTCCAGTGGGATTCGGCTCTCGCTCCCAAGGGCGTATGATGGCACCCGCAGCCGGGTGTCAGGGGTTCCTCCTTCAGGTAGAACTCTACCTGGCCACCATACACCCGGTGCCCTCGGGATACGAGCGTTTCCGCCCTCATCTCCTGTCTCTCCGGCAAGGCGTTGGAGTGGGCCAACGCCGAATGGAGGGGAATAGACGCGCCACCATCAGCTACGCGGAGTTCTCCCGCCGCTTCAGGGCTGTGTTCGATCACCCTCCTGAGGGTAAAGCGGCGGGGGAGCGTCTGTTCCACCTCCGACAGGGGAAGAGGAGCGCACAGGAGTTCGCCTGGATTTCCGGACTCTAGTGGCGGATGCGGGGTGGAATGAGAGGGCCCTCATCGACCACTATCGGTGTAGCCTACGTGAGGACATTCGACGAGAGCTGGCCTGCAGGGACACCACTCTATCCTTCGACCAGCTGGTGGACATGTCCATCCGTCTGGATACCCTGCTGGCCACCCCGCGGACGTCCCAAGTTGGGGCCGTCCATTCCATCCCCCAGCATCTCCGAGCCTAGCCCTATGGAACTCGGGGTGCTGGCGCTAGAGAGAGGAGGAGAGAGCCCGAGGGGGCCGTCCCTGCACCAACTGTGGCCGTGGAGGACACACTGTGGCTAGGTGCTGGGGAGGGTCTCCAGGGAGTCGGGGCAACAGGTCACGCACTGGGGAGTCATTCCAGGTGAGTAGGCGCCCACTCACCCAGAGCTCTCTGTTGTTCACTTGTGTCTACCTGTGGTATTTCCTCAGGTTGCATCTCATTCCCAGCATAAGGCGCTAGTCGATTCAGGCGCAGCTGGGAATTTTATTGATCGGAAATGTTGTATTAAGTTAGGGATTCCCCTCCTGCCTGTTGATGCACCCTTCCCTGTCCATGCCCTAGATAGCCGCCCGTTGGGATCTGGGTTGATTAGGGAGGTCACAGGCCACTAAAGATGAAGACGCAGGGGGTCATGAGGAGATCATTCAGTTGTACCTGATCGACTCTCCTGCGTATCCCGTGGTGCTGGGGCTTCCTTGGTTAATCACCCATGACCCCACCATTTCGTGGCAACAGAGGGCTCTCAAGGAGTGGTCTGACCAGTGTGTTGGGCGATGTTTAGGTGTTTCCGTTGGGCGACCACGGTGGAGAGTCCGAACCAAGTGCCCGCAATGCACATTCCCCCTGAGTATGAGGATTTGGCACTCGTGTTCAGCAAGACTAGGGCGACGCGATTGCCACCTCATAGACAGGGAGATTGTGCGATAAACCTCCAGACAGGTGCGGCACTCCCGCGGAGCCATGTGTATCCTCTGTCTCAAGAGGAGACGGCGGCTATGGAGATATACATAGCCAAGTCCCTGAGACAAGGATACATACGGTCCTCCACTTCTCTGCATCCTCAAGTTTCTTTTTTGTGAAGAAGAAGGATGGAGGGTTGCGCCCGTGTATTGATTATCGTAGTCTCAATCAGATCACTGTTAAATACAGTTACCCTCTTCCTCTGATTGCGAGTATGACTGAATCATTACGCGGAGCGCGTTTCTTCACAAAACTGGATCTCAAGAGCGCCTATAACTTGGTGCGCATTAGGGAGGGAGATGAATGGAAGATGGCATTTAGTACCACCTCAGGTCATTATGAGTATCTCGTCATGCCATACGGGTTAATGAATGCTCCTTCAGTCTTCCAATCATTTGTGGATGAGATCTTCCGGGACCTGCATGGGCAGGGTGTGGTAGTGTACATTGACGACATCCTAGTGTACTCTTCTACACGAGCCGAGCATGTAGCCCTGGTGCGCGAGTGTTGGGTAGGCTGTTGGAGCATGACTTGTATGTCAAGGCAGAGAAATGTCTGTTTTTCCAGGAGTCCATCTCCTTCTTGGGTCATCGGTTGTCCGCGTCAGGGGTGAAGATGGAGATTGACCGTGTGTCAGCCGTGCGTAACTGGCAAAGCCCAACCACTGTTAAAGAGGTGCATCAGATTTTGGGGTTTGCCAATTACTACCGGAGGTTTATCCGGGGGTTTTGGACAGGTAGCAGCTCCCAATACTTCCCTGCTGAAGGGGGCCCGGTGCGTTTGCAGTGGTCGGCTGAAGCGGACAGGGCGTTTGGTAAACTGAAGGACCTGTTCACTTCGGCTCGGTGCTCGCGCACCCGGACCCCGCTTTAGCGTTCCAGGTAGAGGTGGATGCGTCAGAGGCCGGGATTGGGGCAGTACTGTCGCAACGCTCAGGCACGCCTCCTAAGCTCCGTCCCTGCGCTTTTTTATTCTAAAAGCTCATCCCAGCGGAACGTAATTATGACGTAGGGGACAGGGAGCTGTTAGCCGTGGTTCAAGCTCTAAAGGTGTGGAGGCATTGGCTTGAGGGGGCTCAACACCCTTTTCTCATTCTGACTGATCACCGTAACCTGGAGTACATCTGGGCAGCTAGGAGATTGAACCCTCGTCAGGCTAGGTGGAACATGTTCCTGACCCGGTTCGTGTTTAAGATAACCTACATCCCAGGGTCCCAGAACGGTAAGGCAGACGCCCTGTCCAGGCGGTATGACACAGAGGAGAGGTCCATTGAGCCCACTCCCATACTGCCGGAGTATTGTCTGGTGGCACCGGTGGTATGGGAGGTCGATCGAAATTGAGCGGGCGTTACGCACCGACCCTACTCCCCCAGAGTGTCCAGTGGGTCGGACGTACGTGCCGCTCGAGGTCCGTGATCGTCTCATTTATTGGGCTCATACGTCACCCTCCTCTGGACATCCAGGTATTAGCCGGACAGTGCACTGCCTTAGTGTTAAGTACTGGTGGCCAACATTGGCTAGGGACGTGAGGGTTTATGTCTCCTCCTGCTCGGTGTGCGCTCAGTGTAGGCGCCTAGACACCTGCCCAGGGGGAAGTTACAACCCCTGCCCGTTCCACAACGGCCGTGGTCTCACCTCTCGGTGGACATTGTTACAGACCTTCCCCCTCTCAGGGGAATACCACTATTCTGGTCGTTGTGGATCGGTTCTCTAAGGCCTGTCGTCTCATCCCAATGCCGGGTCTCCCTACTGCCCTACAGACTGCTGAGGCTTTGTTTACCCACGTCTTCCCGGCACTACGGGGTTCCCGAGGATATAGTGTCTGATCGGGGGTCCCCAATTCACCTCTAGAGTCTGGAGGGCGTTCATGGAACGCTTGGGGGTCTCGGTTAGCCTTACCTCGGGGTTCCACCCTGAGAGTAATGGGCAGGTGGAGAGAGTGAACCAGGATGTGGGTAGGTTTCTGAGATCATATTGCCAGGGCCGGCAGGAGGAGCGGGCGGGGTATATCCCCTGGGCAGAGATGACTCAGAACTTTTCTTCGCCACTCCTCTACTAACCTGACCCCTTTCCAGTGTGTGTTAGGGTATCAGCCGGTTCTGGCACCATGGCATCAGAGCCAGATCGAGGCTCCTGCGGTGGATGAGTGGTTTGGCGCTCGGAGGAGACGTGGAACGCTGTACACGTCCATCTGCAGCGGGCCATCCGTCGGCAGAAGGCGAAGCGCCGATCTCCACCGCAGTGAGGGTCCAGTATACGCCCCTGGAGATCGAGTCTGGCTCTCGACTCGAAACCTGCCCCTTCGCCTGCCCTGCCGGAAGCTGGGTCGGCGGTTTGTGGGGCCATTCAAAGTCCTGAGGAGATTGAACAAGGTTTGCTACAAGTTACAACTGCCTAATGATTATAGCATTAACCCCTTGTTCCATGTGTCTCTCCTCAGGCCGGTGGTAGCTGGTCCACTCCAGGACAATGAGATAAGAGAGACTCCTCCGCCCCACTGGACATCGAGGGGCTCCCGGCGTACTCGGTCCGGTCCATCGTGGATTCGAGACGTCGGATGGGGGTCTACAATATCTCGTGGAGTGGGAGGGGTACGGTCCGGAGGAACGGTGCTGGGTGCCTAGGAGGGACATTTTAGATCCATCCCTCCTGACTGAGTTCCACCGTAGTCATCCCACGCGCCCTGCTCCGTGTCCTCCTGGCCGCCCCGAGCCCGGGGGTCAGCGCACGGCTGGAGCCGCACGTCAGGGGGGTACTGTCACGAATTCCGCCGAGACTGCTCCTCCTCCTTGCTTGGGCAGGCTTTGGCGTTCGTCGTCCCCGGAGTACTAGCTACTACCGCTTGATGTCTCGATGTTTGTTTGGTCTTGTCTTGTTAGTGCACCTGTTTTGTGTTATGTATTGATTAGGTCACCTATACGTTTCCTTTAGTTTTGTTAGCAGTTGTGTGTGATTGTCCGCCTGTTCGTTGATGTCAGAGTTTTGTTCTCTTGTTGATAGTGTTTTTACACATTGTATGCGTAATCGCTCGCCTCCAGTGTTTGAGGCCCGTTTATTTTTGTATTGTATATTTGACTAGTAAAGTCTGTTTGACTGAGCTTCTGTGTCCTGCGCCTGACTCCAACACCGCATCCACATCAGCTTGTGACAAATGAGCGGTATTGATCAGATATATCTTCTGGTGTTCCATCAAAATTAAAGAACTCATCCTGTACCTCCGGGATAGTATTCTGCAATATTTCAGATCAATCTACATCATTCTCTGCTACCATCTTTTCCCCTATTTCAACACTATCCTTACTACCATTTACACCAATCTCCATCTTTATCATAGACTTCTGTGTCACATTTCCGAAATTTGTTATCGCCGTCGTAACATTCATCTCTTTCAAAGTTACTGTTAAAATAGTGGCTTTAGTTGATGTATTAACACTCTTAATTATTTCCAGGGGCAAAGTTACAGATGCCCTCTGTGTATTATTTACTCTTGGAGTGACTACTGTAATATATTGCTCCTGAACTCCTTTTGTGACTGTGGAAACTTCAACAGACTTTAAATCTTCCATCATAAGCGTCACCTTTACATAGCCTTCTAACCAATCATTCTTAACCCGGAACAAATTTGAACGCTGGCTCTAAATAAGTACACGATATTCTCCCTGATCTTCCCATGTAATATTACGCAAAATAAGTGAGCAATCACTCATAACCCTCTTCCACTTCATATCGTTGTACAAAATATACTTCCTTTGACTATGTGGCACAGCTTCTACTTCTGGTCCTGATAACAACACTTCTTCTCCATAATTATCTCTCCACGTGGGAGGAATGTCACCACCCCCACTCCGTCTCTCACATCTACAAGGAAGATGAGCTGTACCACCCATCCTAACCCTAATGACAGTCTTTTCTTCTAAAATTGGTGTTGAGCCGATTTTCTGAGGCGCCATTGTAATCAAATGTGATACATTTATAGCTTTAATAACTGTCAATGTTGAAAGAGTTGAATTGCTTCTCACTGTTGTTGTATTAGGCTGAAGTGTTGATGTCATTGTTGTTGATTCATCTATTATCCCTACAGCTTGGAGCTCTTTAATTGTATTTCCATCTATCACCACTAGTGTCACTACATTAACTCTCAGTCCCGACTCTAATCCCTCACTTTCAAACTGTGGATTATAAAAAATAAATTTATAATCACCTTGATCCTCCTGCTGGGAATTGTACACATAGAGACTGCAATCACCCTCAATAATTTTACATTTTAGTCATTTAGCAGACGCTCTTATCCAGAGCGACTTACAGGAGCAATTAGGGTTAAGTGCCTTGCTCAAGGGCACATCGACAGATTTTTCCCTAGTCAGCTCGGGGATTAGAACCAGCGACCTTTCGGTTACTGGCACAACGCTCTTAAACACTAAGCTACCTGCCGCCCAATCTTCAGTCTTCTCTTATCATTCAGCAACACATACTGTCTCAATGCAACTGCTCCTAACAGATCTAAACTCCTGCCATAGCCATCTTCCCACTGAACTCTAAATTTCCCTTCACCACTGTTCTCTCGTGCACTGGCATGGAAGCTGAGCTGACTTTCCTAGAGTTACTTCAACCCTAGTTTTCGTAACGTTTTGGTCTGACTTTTCCCCAATTTTTTCAAAATCCATTTCACTGATTTATCCACAAAACTCTTTCCCACTATCTGAGGATATTTCGATCGGGAAATCCCCACCTGCTTATGACTTCTTTACACAAGAACTTTGCAACCGACTGAGCATATTTTAGCTTAGTTGGACATATTATGCACCTCTTGGTGTAGGAATGTAACCAAGAAAAACAGTCACACCCCTGCGAACATTATTTTTCAGACAGATTGTGCACCTGCCTATGACATAGTCAACCTGTTAAAGCAAATATGGTTCCCAAAAACCATACTCCTTTGTGATCTTTCTCCTAACCTCCCTCCCCCTTGCAACATGAGCTAACCCATGTGCTTCCTGAATCATCATACCTAATAGGTCCAGAGGCGCTACTATCAACCCCTCATGGTTTCTCCAAAGACAACAAAGGATTGTTACTCTGAGGATTTTTATTGTCTTCAAAACACCTGCTTACGAAAGTCCTTCAATTTGTGGTTCGATCCCTTGGATTGCTTCATCTTTCAATGGATACTGATTCTTCCAAGGAGGTCTGGCTCCTGGTCGAGTTAAACTTTCACCGGTTGGGCTGATTTCACAAGTTCAATATCGGTACTGTGTTGATACCACAAACATTCTGGAACTTGTTGCAACATCTCCTCTTTCATAGGGTCTGAATCCATCTTCGGCACTGCAAATAGATTCATGTGTCATCCATTACAGCTTGTGGCTCTCCTTGTCCTTGAGCCGAAATCATGATTTTGAGAAATCGCTGATCTTCACTCCTCCAAATCGCCAAATTCTCTTTCATCGGTACGAAAACAGCTTTCTCTGCTTCTGTCATCATTTCTCCTATTTGCTTCTGCTCATAGCCTTCAGAAACCAACAAGGTCACATGTGGCACACTATTCTCAATCTCAAATTCTTTATCCAGATAAACGTCCGTGTTTATCTTCATGGCTGCTCCTTGTGGTCCTAAAATTATGCAACATGAGCTGAGTTGAACTTTCTTTGGTTGATGACTCTACCATTCCTCTGAGTTAGACTGGGCAGCATTCTTGAAATACTTGAGCATACAATGAAATGGATATTCCGGAAGCCTCGCATCTGGCATGTTTGCCACAATGAATTTCTCCCATATCTTAGCCTGCTTCAAAAAATCTTCACTGAGATTTCCAATCCAGAATACTGAAGAAGAATCCATCTCTGTCGTCATCAACAATTGGTAAACCTTTTCCTTTGGCACTTCTACCAGACAGCCGTCTGGTGTACATTTTATTGTACAGTTCAATTTACACAATGCATCTCTTCTCAACAATGCAATAGGTGTATGTTCTGATACCAGTATGGATATTGTAATTTTCTGATTTTCATAGCAGAGCTCAATTGGTTCCGTAAGAGGAATCAGCTGTTTCACTCCCTCAAATCGGATTGTCCTAATTGGACATAGGGAGATGTGTAGCATCTTCAGGCTGAACACAGGTAAAAGCAGCTCCGCTATCCGCCATCACCTCCAATTGTCGGTTGTTTACTTTCACCTCAATTGTTGGATCTTTTTCCGGTCCTGATGCTACCAGCTGACACCCCCTTTCGGATCTTCTGGGCACCCCTAGAATCCTTGCTCCGGGCCCCTATAAGGGTTCACCGTTCCTCCAGATGATCTTGACTGGCCCCTGTATCTTCCTCTGAAATTCCCTCTGGTGTTTCCTCCTGGCCCATTACACTCACAGGCAAAGTGACCAACCTGTCCACAATTATAACACACTTCTGAAGATTGCTGGAAGTATGGCTTAAATCTTCCTCCTCTTCCTCTTCCTAAGCCTTCTCGTCCTCTTCCTCTCCAATTCTGTGTCTGTCCAGAAACTGGCTGTGGATATGAAGCAACTGGTACCGCTATTGGTGGCTGGTACATTGCGGTTGGAACTGGTTCGGTTGAAGCTGTGGCAGTGATTGTTGATTTGGTGCACACTGATTCTGCATAACCAAAGCTTGTTTCTTCTCCTTCTTATTCTCCACCAGTTGTATTTGATTGAGTTTTCTGAGAGTTTCTTGGTCCTGTTCTTTCTGGTTGTGTTCCTTTTTCCGGTACAGATCCACTTGATGGCTATATGATCTGTATAGACACCTTTTGTCATGCTTCCAAGTCCAACCACCTCTGCCAGTTTGCTCCTTACTGGTGAGGGCAGTCCCATCTGCAGTTTAGCTCTCAAAATTGACATAATATTTCTCCACACTTGATGAACTCTTGACACATAGGCTCTCTGATTTTCTTGTTGTCCTAGTGTGTCAATCAGAATGTTGTCAGGATGCACATTTGTTGGAAACGTATCTTTCAGTGCTCTCCACTGCCGATTTTTACTTGCAGCCAACAATTCAGGGTCATTCACCGCAGTCCCCACATATCGATGAAGTCCAGCTCTCTGAAAAATGTATTCCATACCTGGAATCCCAAGGAGATTAGCCAAAAGTCTCTTAATGTCTCCTATGGCAGACTGTGTTCCCACCGTAATTTCTTCCAATTTTGAAATCCAAGGATATGCTCCATCTTGAAGAGTAGGCAGCTTCTCAAGTACAGTGGGGAGAACAAGTATTTGATACACTGCCGATTTTGCAGGTTTTCCTACTTACAAAGCATATAGAGGTCTGTAATTTTTATCATAGGTACACTTCAACTGTGAGAGACGGAATCTAAAACAAAAATCCAGAAAATCACATTGTATGATTTTTAAGTAATTAATTTGCATTTTATTGCATGACATAAGTATTTGATCACCTACCAACCAGAAAGAATTCCGGCTCTCACAGACCGATTAGTTTTTCTTTAAGAAGCCCTCCTGTTCTCCACTCATTACCTGTATTAACTGCACATGTTTGAACTTGTTACCTGTATAAAAGACACCTGTCCACACACTCAATCAAACAGACTCCAACCTCTCCACAAAGGCCAAGACCAGACAGCTGTGTAAGGACATCAGGGATAAAATTGTAGACCTGCACAAGGCTGGGATGGGCTACAGGACAATAGGCAAGCAGCTTGGTGAGAAGGCAACAACTGTTGGCGCAATTATTAGAAAATGGAAGAAGTTCAAGATGACGGTCAATCACCCTCGGTCTGGGGCTCCATGCAAGATCTCACCTCGTGGGGCATCAATGATCATGAGGAAGGTGAGGGATCAGCCCAGAACTACACGGCAGGACCTGGTCAATGACCTGAAGAGAGCTGGAACCACAGTCTCAAAGAAAACCATTAGTAACACACTACGCCGTCATGGATTAAAATCCTGCAGCGCACGCAAGGTCCCCCTGCTCAAGCCAGCACATGTCCAGGCCCGTCTGAAGTTTGCCAATGACCATCTGGATGATCCAGAGGAGGAATGGGAGAAGATCATGTGGTCTGATGAGACAAAAATAGAGCTTTTTGGTCTAAACTCCACTCGCCGTGTTTGGAGGAAGAAGAAGGATGAGTACAACCCCAAGAACACCATCCCAACCGTGAAGCATGGAGGTAGAAACATCGTTCTTTGGGGATGCTTTTCTGCAAAGGGGACAGGACGACTGCACTGATCTTGGCCAACAACCTCCTTCTCTCAGTAAGAGCATTGAAGATGGGTCGTGGCTGGGTCTTCCAGCATGACAACGACCCGAAACACACAGCCAGGGCAACTAAGGAGTGGCTCCGTAAGAAGCATCTCAAGGTCCTGGAGTGGCCTAGCCAGTCTCCAGACCTGAACCCAATAGAAAATCTTTGGAGGGAGCTGAAAGTCTGTATTGCCCAGCGACAGCCCCGAAACCTGAAGGATCTGGAGAAGGTCTGTATGGAGGAGTGGGCCAAAATCCCTGCTGCAGTGTGTGCAAACCTGGTGAAGACCTACAGGAAACGTATGATCTCTGTAATTGCAAACAAAGGTTTCTGTACCAAATATTAAGTTCTGCTTTTCTGATGTATCAAATACTTATGTCATGCAATAGAATGTAAATTCATTACTTAAAAATCATACAATGTGATTTTCTGGATTTTTGTTTTAGATTCCGTGTCTCACAGTTGAAATGTACCTATAATAAAAATTACAGACCTCTACATGCTTTGTAAGTAGGAAAACCTGCAAAATCGGGCAGTGTATCAAATACTTGTTCTCCCCACTGTAAACAGTGGGGAAAAAAAGTATTTAGTCAGCCACCAATTGTGCAAGTTCTCCCACTTAAAAAGATGAGAGAGGCCTGTAATTTTCATCATAGGTACACGTCAACTATGACAGACAAATTGAGAAAAAGAAATCCAGAAAATCACATTCTAGGATTTTTAATGAATTTATTTGCAAATTATGGTGGAAAATAAGTATTTGGTCACCTACAAACAAGCAAGATTTCTGGCTCTCACAGACCTGTAACTTCTTCTTTAAGAGGCTCCTCTGTCCTCCACTCGTTACCTGTATTAATGGCACCTGTTTGAACTTGTTATCAGTATAAAAGACACCTGTCCACAACCTCAAACAGTCACACTTCAAACTCCACTATGGCCAAGACCAAAGAGCTGTCAAAGGACACCAGAAACAAAATTGTAGACCTGCACCAGGCTGGGAAGACTGAATCTGCAATAGGTAAGCAGCTTGGTTTGAAGAAATCAACTGTGGGAGCAATTATTAGGAAATGGAAGACATACAAGACCACTGATAATCTCCCTCGATCTGGGGCTCCACGCAAGATCTCACCCCGTGGGGTCAAAATGATCACAAGAACGGTGAGCAAAAATCCCAGAACCACACGGGGGGACCTAGTGAATGACCTGCAGAGAGCTGGGACCAAAGTAACAAAGCCTACCATCAGTAACACACTACGCCGCCAGGGACTCAAATGCTGCAGTGACAGACGTGTCCCCCTCGTAAGCCAGTACATGTCCAGGCCCGTCTGAAGTTTGCTAGAGTGCATTTGGATGATCCAGAAGAGGATTGGGAGAATGCCATATGGTCAGATGAAACCAAAATAGAACTTTTTGGTAAAAACTCAACTCGTCGTGTTTGGAGGACAAAGAATGCTGAGTTGCATCCAAAGAACACTATACCTACTGTGAAGCATGGGGGTGGAAACATCATGCTTTGGGGCTGTTTTTCTGCAAAGGGACCAGGACGACTGATCCGTGTAAAGGAAAGAATGAATGGGGCCATGTATCGTGAAATTTTGAGTGAAAACCTCCTTCCATCAGCAAGGGCATTGAAGGTGAAACGTGGCTGGGTCTTTCAGCATGACAATGATCCCAAACACGCCGCCCCGGGCAACGAAGGAGTGGCTTTGTAAGAAGCATTTCAAGGTCCTGGAGTGGCTTCTAGCCAGTCTCCCAGATCTCAAGCCCATAGAAAATCTTTGGAGGGGAGTTGAAAGTCCGTGTTGCCCAGTGACAGCCCCAAAACATCACTGCTCTAGAGGAGATCTGCATGGAGGAATGGGCCAAAATACCAGCAACAGTGTGTGAAAACCTTGTGAAGACTTACAGAAAACGTTTGACCTGTGTCATTGCCAACAAAGGGTATATAACAAAGTATTGAGAAACTTTTGTTATTGACCAAATACTTATTTTCCACCATAATTTGCAAATAAATTCATTAAAATCCTACAATGTGATTTTCAGGAAATATTTTTCTCATTTGTCTGTCATAGTTGACGTGTACCTATGATGAAAATTACAGGCCTCTCATCTTTTTAAGTGGGAGAACTTGCACAATTGGTGGCTGACTAAATACTTTTTTCCCCACTGTATCTGACATATCGGTATTCTGCAAAGGCTTATACTCCAGGTTCTGTCCTCGAATTATCACTGGCATCATCTTCTTACTTGTGCTCCCTTGTCTTGGCCTCAATGTATACCTCTTCTCCAATTCTTGGGATCCTTTTTTCAGCAGTTTTTTTCTTCTGTATCTTCAGCTTCTTGAGTTGTTCTTCCAGTTCTCTTACTTCTTCTAAATTATTGGCCTTATCCAAGCATGATATGCATAGATCTATATCTTTTTGTATTTCTTCTGTGCTAGTCATTGTAGGATAAAATCCTCTTGAATATGAAGCACCTTTAATCTCCAAATCTTTATCGCTGTCTTCATCTTCACTTTCATCAGAACTCGAATCTCTTGTATTCTTCTTCTTCCAACTTCCATCACCCCTTCTTTCCGCTCTGGCCAACCTCCATCTGATCACAGGGTCATATCCACCCATGATCTCTTCTGAATCTTTCTGATCATCATCATCATCATCTTCAAGTTCCATCCTCCTGAACCTCACTCCACCCTTAGTTTCCAGACATCTGTTTCTTCTTACTTTTGGAGTTTGGATTCATCTTTATGGTCGTTTCGGCTTGTCCTCTCTCTATTATTCGTTCATCTTCATCTCTGATGCAATAATCACCCTCCTGAATGATCACTGGAAGCTGAGGATAGACGTCCTTAAACTCTACTTCTTCCTCGTAAGGTGGGGGTCTTTTTGCTGAATCCGTATGTGAGAAAGGTGTATTGACTTCTGCCATTAGTTTTTCTGTCACCTTCACCTCTTTTGCCATTTTCTCTATACCTCTGTCTCTTTTATCTTCTGTATCTTTTATCAGTTTTTGTCCTTCATTTTCAAACAGCTTAAGAACACCCAGCTCTCTTTGTCTCTTTTCTTTAAGTTGTTCCCCTTTTTTCCCCTTCTTTTGATCTGCCTTATATGTGGCCACAAGCACTTTCATTATCACGATGACGTCTGGGTTAAGAGTCCCTTCCACTGGCCACGGTTGTTCAATGTCAGGCCAATCGTTTATTCCATTTTCCAGATAACCTTGCAATACCATTAACTAGAGGATTACTATTTTGTACTACATCAACAGGAGTAATTACTTTCGTAGTTTTGATGTCCTTTTTCCCCATTGTAACAACTCTTTTATATTCCTTTATTGTGAATCATTTTATTATTATTATTATTTTAAACCAATTAATGTGTAAACCAAAAAATACTTTAAACTATGTAGCTTATGTTTCCCTCCTTTTTTATTTTTTATTAAATCAATTATTTAATTTATCAATATATCTATTTATTTTTATTAATTTATTAATTTATTAATTAATGTTTATTTTATTTTACCAAATTATTGATTAGTGGCAATCTTACCACATCCGATTAGGAAAATTAAAGGAAAGTAGTCAACTTCAGAGCAATCCAAAAAAGAAAGACCTGTAATCCAGCAACACTACAGCACTCAAAAACCAATTGCTTAATAATCACCCAATTACCTTAATTTTACAAAATAATGTCAGTGCTGGATATCCAACACAACTCTAATCAAACCAACCCATGCACAAAAAAACTCCAATGTGCAATTCTTAATTACATCAATTGATCAGTCTGTTGCCAAGTCCCTGTTAAATTGTCACAACATAAAATATGCTAGGCACACACAATATCCTGTATGGGAAAGTAAGTTTGTGAACAGAACAGTACTGGCCTTGATTGGACTGGATCCGGGGGCAGCACACACTGTCGCGTGACGCATTGGTCAGCACCTCCTCTCTCTCTCTGTCTCCTCCTTCTCGTCTCTCACATGACAGAAGAACAAAGGAAACAGACAACAATTTAGTATTTTTTGCATACCTATGTTCACATTCGCGCTAAGAAATAAGCAAACAGCTTAACTCAGGAATATTATATATAGCGCAATAACATTTTATTTTATTTATTTATTTATTTTTAATCCGTCAACATATCTCTCATTTAGAAATTCAATAGATCTCAATCAAAAAGTTTCATCGTTAAGCAACAGCCGATTTAACAAACAGAATACTTTATTTGTGTGTAAGTCTCCCCTCCTCTCTCTGTCTGCATGTCACAGCAGCTCAGTGCAGGCAGGGGAGTGGCATATTTGCTCTACGTAACTCTAAACTCATAAAATCCCACGCATGCGCAGCTCATTCACCAGTGCAATTTCAGAGCGAGAGGAGCTCTCCCAAGCAGCTCTCTCCAAGCTAAACAACAGAAATCAGACAGACCAGCTGTCCCTCCGTTATTTCCAACACAGACAAACAGTAACACTTAACAAAACTCACAAACCAACACAGAACATAGAACACAAATCCTACTTGAAGTTTCTTAACTTTACCACAATCTATTTTCTCTCTCCTCTATCTTCACATCTTTTACTCTAATCTGTAGACTTATTTTCTTATCCATTACATCTAACGTCCTCCCAGGGGCTCATAGTTTTTTAACAATTATTAAACGTTCTCTTTTATAGAGACTCATATAAGGTTTTAACCTTAACGTCCTCCCAGGGGCTCGTATATAGTTAACAATTATTAACGTTCTCTCTAATGGAGACTCATAAGGTTTTAACCTTAACTAACATATTTCCTTACAAAAAACTAAAACCCCTGTTGTCATAGCCTTAGTCGACACACAGCAGAGACCTCCCCATTCACACACACGCATAGGCTCTCTTCCTCTCACACACACACAATTCAAGAGGAATGCATCCGTTCATACAATACACTAAGCATGCTACCGTCGCTCCTTATTTCTCATTGTTCCTTCCTAAATTTCTGCTACCTCGAGTTGCAGATATTCAATGAGAGGTTACTTCGAACACATACCTCGTCAACTATATGTCGAGAGGTAACTTACAATGGAATGTATCTTCCACAAACTCCAGTTCCCAGAACTGACCTTACAAATCAACCTAGTGAGTTTTCAGGATTTTCGGCCCATCCTAATGATCGCCTCGTTTGAGGGCTTCCTTAAACCAGCGACGTCCTAAAAGTATACTTTTTCCTTATTTCCTGGCCTTATTCCTTCATGCTATCCCTGGACACTCCTTTTAATTTTATTCAAGCCAAATATCCGTGTGCCCAGTGTTAACAATTCTTATAGACACTGTTGTTCCCAACGCAAACAAATTTAGAAATTTAGAACGGATTCTCATCACACAGCAAATAACAGCAAAGCGCACACACAAGTCCTTTGACGGTACATCTCCTCAACGCACACACACACACACACAAGCACACGAACCGACCAGCGCCCAAACCTGTGAGAAATCTCACCTTATTTGCCGGCATCTTGAGCGGGAGTCACTTCGTAGCTCATGAATGGAACGCTGATAAAAGACGCACACGTCCCAAATCCTCGTCGCCATTCTGTGGTGTCGAGACAACGATGCTGTTATGCTGTGATGACAAGAAATCCGCTGACACTGTCCTTGATTATAATGGTTTATTACATCAAAGATTACAGTATCAATTTACAGATTCCTGCAGACATCTGGAGAACAACTGACCCAATCTCTAATATGTTATTCTCCCCGTCCTTTGTTCAAAAACATGGTATTTATATCCTATGTAACATAATATGGGTGGTTTTTGATAGACCAATCCCCTGGCCTTTACACATCCGAATCTCCTCTGTCTTAGGGGGGCCCCTATAGTAATACTTTCCAGATGTTTCCGCAAGCAGAGCCAAGTTCTGGAATGTTCAGATACTACAAGAGCAAAAACAAAACCATGATGTCGAAGGAATTGTCCATAGAGCTCCGAGACAGGATTGTGTCAAGACACAGATCTGGGTAAGGGTACCAAAACAACTCTGCTGCACTGAAGGTCCCAAAGATCACAGTGGAAAACATCAATCTTAAATGGAAGATGTTTGGAACCACCAAGACTCTTCCTAGAGCTGGCAGCCTGGCCAAACTGAGCAATCGGGGGAGAAGGGCCTTGGTCAGGGAGGTGACCAAGAACCCGATGGTCACTCTGACAGAGCTCCAGAGTTCCTCTGTGGAGATGAGAGAACCTTCCAGAAGGACAACCATCTCTGCAGCACTCCACCAATCAAGCTTTTATGGTAGCCACTCCTCAGTAAAAGGCAATTGACAGCCCACTTGGAGTTTGCCAAAAGGCACCTGAAGGACTCAGGCCATGAGAAACAAGATTCTCTGGTCTGATGAAACCAAGATTGAACTCTTTGGCCAAGCGTCACGTCTGGAGGAAACCTGGCACCATCCCTACGGTGAGGCATGGTGGTGTCAGCATCATGCTGTGGGGATGTTTTTCAGCGGCAAGGACTGGGAGACTAGTCAGGATTGAGGGAAAGATGAACGGAGCAAAGTAGAGAGAGTTCCTTGATGAAAACCTGCTCCAGAGTGCTCAGGACCTCAGACTGGGGCGAAGGGTCACCTTCCAACAAGACAACAACCCTAAGCACACAGCCAAGACAACGCAGGAGTGGCTTCGGGACAAGTCTCTGAATGTCCTTGAGCAGCCCAGCCAGAGCCCTGTACTTGAAGCCAATCGAACATCTCTGGAGAGACCTGACAATATCTGTGCAGAACGCTCCCCATCCAACCTGACAAGAGCTTGAAAGGATCTGCAGAGAAGAGTGGGAGAAACTCCACCTGTCACCAGAGACCGTCCTAGAGACATTAATGACAGTCAGGTGTGTCCTATTACTCATTATGATTTCCCTGTTAAGAGGTGTGTTTTCTGTTGTCCTTTGCAGAAGCTTGATTTGTTGTGTGCTTTTGTCTCCTGAGTGAGTTTTCGAGACTTAGTGTTAGTTGTTTTCCCCGTGTTACTGTGATCCTCCTGTTACCGTTTCTTAGTAAAGTTGTATTTATCCTTAACCACTGATTCCTCATCTGGTGTCTTCTCTGCTCCTGGGTCCAACCACGTCACAGCAAGCTTCTGCCTCCAACATGGGCCCAGCAGAGATCACCCAGATCATGAATGTTATTACCCACCAAGGAGCACTGCAAGAACAACTCTCCCAAATATCAGAGACCCTCCGGGCACTTAACCGACTTCCTCCAGTCCAACCCCAACACAGGAGGAGCCAATGCCCAAGTCTCATCGCCCAGTGCTACAGGCATCGCCGTAGTTCCTCCAGTGAACCTGCACCGGGAAACGAAGATCCCAGCCGAGACACAATACTGTTAAAATATATATCAGAACAAATAGCAGCAGGAATGGTTGTACAGCTAGAGACACAATACTGTTACAATATATATTTGAATATTATGGAAACCAGTTATTGCAGGTAAATACAATTAAAATAATAAAATCAATAAGGTACACATTTGCACTAAAATGATGATGAACGGCAATATGTTGGGTAAACAACCCACTACAGTAGTTATTTTATGGTTTCAGTTGCAGATAACCAGCTGTCAATTGTTGTTTGGCTACATATGTATATGCATAAAGGAGCCAAACGGCACCTTGACTACATAGATCACACAGAGGGAGAGGTTATGATTTGTATTAAATTATGTTTTCTAGGTGGAAGGTATACCCTGTGTATGAGATTCAAATGTATCAACTGGTGATTAGGATTGTTAGATGAACCCACTAAGTTCCTGATGAACTCAACTGGTGAGCCTCTTTAGCAGCTAGTTCCATGGACACACTGATTCCAATGTCCTTTGCCAAGGTCAGATGACTTTCAGTCAACAGTCTCTTTTGTGTAGCTTCACTCCGTAGCCCACATACTAGTCTGTCTCTAATGATGTCATTTAGAACAGCATTAAACTCAGTGTTCTGGTAGTTGCTTTAATGCAGCAGCAAACATTGTTACTGATTCTCCCTCTTCTCCTGTGTAACCTGAACCTTTCAGCATTAACTAGTGGTTCTGGTGAAAAATGTCCTTTAAGTATCTCCACAATATCCACATACGTCTTATTACCTGTTCTGTCTGACTTCTTCTAGATTCAGACTTACTCATCACCAATCTTTTGTTATGTCTCGTGGGTTTCATAACCACGTCTGTATAACAATTCAATAATGATGAGACAGGAAACAGGAATCAGTTCAACCATTTATCTGGAACGTGATCATCTCAACACATACAAACCCCCATGATGCTCTGCGGCACAACCCCAATATACAACAAATACATAAATAAGTAAATGGACACTAAACAAAACTCATAGAGGAATTTAAATGTTCAGTTCTAGAAAGTAGGGCCATGGGATAGGGTCAGAAAGGTCAGTATGTTTGATAACTGACATAACAAGCATAAGGTCCATTATAACACAGTGAAGTAGAGGTGGGAGCTAAAAGCAGACATGGACAGTGAGACAGTGTGAGGAGGTCAGGGGTGAAACACTAGATCAGGACAGGTAGAAATGGCAGGGCTGGAAATAGACACAGAGACACATTCTGATCATGGCTCAGACCTGACCTGAGACACCCAAACAGAAGATGCCATAGCAAAGTCCTGTCCAGTAGACTATATGGGATTTCCTTTCATCAAAATCCAACACATGGAAATGAGGCATCTGTCAATAAAAAGTTACTTTAGAGCTTTAGTGAAAGGATGGAATGACTTAGTGTGACTAACATCATATCAAACATTTAGAACTGCTCTTTTTTATTATACTGAACAAAAATATAAACGCAACATGCAACAATTTCAAAGATTTTACTGAGTTACAGTTCATATAAGAAAATCAGTCAACTGAAATAAATAAATTAGGCCCTAATCAATGGATTTCCACGACTGGGAATACAGATATGCATCTGTTGGTCGCAGATTCCTTAAAAAAAACTACTACTCAGGCCATTGAATAACAGGGGTTTTTCAGCTTCCAGGAATTGTGTACAGATCCGGGCCATGCATTATCATGCTGAAACATGAGGTGATGGCGGCGGATGAATGGCACGACTATGGGATCTCATCAAGTATCTCTGTGCATTCAAATTGCCATCGATAAAATGCACTTGTGTTCGTTGTCCGTAGCTTATGCCTGCCCATACCATAACCTCACTGCCACCATGGGGGCACTCTGTTCACAACGTTGACATCAGCAAACCCCCCGCCCACATGACACCATACACGTGGTCTGCGGTTTTTGTCTGGTTGGACGTACTGCCAAATTCTCTAAAACAACGTTCAAGGCGGCTTAGAGAAATGAACATTAAATTCTCTGGCAACAGTTCTGTTGGACGTTCATATGGCCACCCAGACTATTTACATTGACACCCCACCCCCCTCCATTTGTTTTTACACTGCTGCTACTCGCTGTTTATTATCTATGCCTAGTCACTTTACCCCTACCTACATGTACGTTACCTCGACTAACCTGTACCCCCGCACATTGACTCGGTACCGGTACCCCCTGTATATAGCCTCATTATTGTTATTTTATTGTGTTACTATTTATTATTTGGTAAATCTTTTCTTAACTCTTTCTTGAACTGCATTGTTGGTTAAGGGCTTGTAAGTAAGCATTTCACGGTAAGGTCTACACCTGTTGTATTTGGCGCATGTGACAAATAACATTTGATTTCATTTCATTTGACACACACACACTGGACACACACACACACTGTACACACAGACACACTGGACACACAGGACACACACCTGGACACACACACACACACACACACAGACACACTGGACACACAGACACACACACTGGAACACACACTGGCACACACACACTGACACACACACACACACTGGAGAGTGTGTGTTTGTGTGTGTGTCCAGTGTGTGTGTATGTGTATGTGTGTGTGTGTGTGTGTGTGTGTGTGTGTGTGTGTCTCTGTGTGTCCAGTGTTTGTCCAGTGTGTGCGTGTGTGTGTGTGTCCAGTGTGTGTGTGTCCAGTGTTTGTGTGTGCGTGTGTGTCCAGTGTGTGTTTGTGTGTCCAGTTTTCGTATGTGTGTGTGTCCAGTGTGTGTGTGTGTGTGTGTGTGTCCAGTGTGTGTGTGTGAGTGTGTGTCCAGTGTGTGTGAGTCTGTGTCCAGTGTGTGTGAGTGTGTGTCCTGTGTGTGTGTGTGTGTCCAGTGTGTGTGTGTGTGTCCAGTGTGTGTTTGTGTGTGTCAAGTGTGTGTGTGTGTGTCCAGTGTGTGTGTGTGTGTGTCCAGTGTGTGTGTGTGTGAGTGTGTGTCCAGTGTGTGTGTGTGTGAGTGTGTGTCCAGTGTGTGTGTCCAGTGTGTGTGTCCAGTGTGTGTCCAGTGTGTGTGTGTGTCCAGTGTGTGTGTGTGTGTGTGTGTGTGTCCAGTGTGTGTAGGTGTCCAGTGTGTCCAGTGTGTGTGTGTGAGTGTGTGTCCAGTGTGTGTGTGTGTGAGTGTGTGTCCAGTGTGTGTGTCCAGTGTGTGTGTCCAGTGTGTGTGTCCAGTGTGTGTGTGTCCAGTGTGTGTGTGTGTTTGTGTGTGTGTCCAGTGTGTGTGTGTCCAGTGTGTGTGTGTGTGTGGTGCATCGGAACAGTTCTCACAGGGCGCAGGATCACGGAAAGAGACAGACAGAGTTACCATGGTTATCATTTACAGGAATAAACTGGCCCAAACTGGTGTGTTACTCCATGTATTTAAATGTCATATTCTGATCAAACTTAAAACACATGATTAGAGTGAAACATCAAAAAAAAAATTTTTTTTTTTTTTTTCATGTAGTGTTTGACACAGAGACCACCTGACACAGGGACACTGAGGAGTCATCAACCCAAACCCTAAACCCTGGATAGAGGGGCTCAGTGAATGTGGAGTGGAATGTGTTCAGGTGGGTCAGTGTGTCAGAGGAGACTCTGTAGAAGGACAGAGTGCCGGCTGGCCAGTCCAGATACACTCCTACTCTGTGGGAGCTGGAGGAGGGGACGTCTATGGTAGTGAGATTATCATTGTGCCAGGCAGTGTAACTGTTGTCAGAGCAGGTCAGACTCCAGGATTTGTCATTGTATCCAAGCCCACAGTCATAACCCCTTCCTCTCCTGCTGATTCCTTTATATGTCACTCCTATATCAGGCCCTCTCCCACTCCACTCTACCTCCCAGTAACAGCGCCCAGTCAGACCCTCTCTACACAGCACCTGGTCCCAATCCTCAAATCTGTCTGGGTGATCAGGATACGGCTGCTCCTCTGTCCTACGTATTACCTTTCTGTTCTCCTCAGACAGAGAGAGGAATTTGTTTACTGTGTTTGGGTCCAGTGTGAGATCACAGGCATCTGATGGATGAAACCAGACACAATATTAGAAATCATTCACATTAGAATGTTAACACACTTTTCACTAATTCATTTAATGTAGATGTTTCTAGGTATCAAAAGGAGAAGTTTAGGTAATTTGAGACTTGTTGAATGATCATATGTTATACTGTATGGTAATATAAAACACACTTATTCCCATTAATTACACACACACACACACACACACACACACACACACACTGGACACACACACACATTTCTAATGTAACAGAAACACGCCACACACATTGTCAAAGCAACTCTTTGTAAACTTTGGTGTCCCTGATTTGTGCTTCTGTAGAACTACAGCTGATATTTAATATGACCAAGTAAGTAATGATGGTGGTCTATGACTTTGACTTAACTTTAATTAAAACTTAATCTGAGTAATATTCTTCACAGCAGTCAACACTCACATTTTCTAAGCCCAGGTTTCATTGTGTTCTCTCCACCATGTTCCACACTGTAGTGGTAAGCAGAAGAACAGACAGTCATTAAGTGATACACGTGAACTCACACACACACACACACACACGGTCAGCATATAACTTAGTCCAAGTGGTGATCAGAATGTTTGTCTTAACTAGCCTGATAACTCAAACATGTCTGATATGAACATTGACATAAACCCTCTACATACTTGAGTTTCTCCAGTCTGCAGTGTGGATCCTCCAGTCCAGCAGAGAGCAGTCTGACTCCTGAGTCTCCTGGGTGATTGTAGCTCAGGTCCAGCTCTCTCAGGTGTGAGGGGTTTGACTTCAGAGCTGAGACCAGAGAAGCACAGCCTTCCTCTGTGACTAGACAGCCTGACAGCCTGCAAAGAGTCAAATCATATTAAAAACCACACTGCTATTCTTTGGTGGTGAAAATAGTGGCAATATATTTTTACAACATATTCAGATACATCAGAGTCCTCAAACCTGCCAATGTATAATTATTAGAAATGACAAATTAACAAAGTACTGCTTGTAGAGAGAAAAATATAAAGTACAAATATTTGAGTTGACTGACCAGACCAGTTTAAAAAGCAGTATCAGTCAAAAGACAAACAGTGAGGTAAAAGATGTATATTGTATTGAGTATACATTCCACACCATATCTAATTTGACATTGAAGTTAACATTTTAAATGTGGCTCTATATTCCAGCATTTTGGATTTCAGAAAAATTTTTCATACAGTGGCTTGCGAAAGTATTCACCCCCCTTGACATTTTTCCTATTTTGTTGTCTTACAACCTGGAATTAAAATTGATTTTTGGGGGGTTTGTATCATTTGATTTACACAACATACCTACCACTTTGAAGATGCAAAATATTTATTGTGAAACAAACAAGAAATAAGACATAAAAACAGAAAACTTGATCGTGCATAACTATTCACCCCCCCAAAGTCAATACTTTGTAGAGCCACCTTTTGCAGCAACTACAGCTGCAAGTCTCTTGGGGTATGTCTCTATAAGCTTGGCACATCTAGCCACTGGGATTTTTGCCCATTCTTCAAGGCAACACTGCTCCAGCTCCTTCAAGTTGGATGGGTTCTGCTGGTGTACAGCAATATTTAAGTCATACCACAGATTCTCAATTGGATTGAGGTCTGGGCTTTGACTAGGCCATTCCAAGACATTTAAATGTTTCCCCTTAAACCACTCGAGTGTTGCTTTAACAGTATGCTTAGGGTCATTGTCCTGCTGGAAGGTGAACCTCCGTCCCAGTCTCAAATCTCTGGAAGACTGAAACAGGTTTCCCTCAAGAATTTCCCTGTATTTAGCGGCATCCATCATTCCTTCAATTCTGACCAGTTTCCCAGTCCCTGCCGATGAAAAACATCCCCACAGCATGATGCTGCCATCACCATGCATCACTGTGGGAATGGTGTTCTCGGGGTGATGAGAGGTGTTGGGTTTGCCCCAGACATAGCGTTTTCCTTGATGGCCAAAAAGCTCAATTTTAGTCTCATCTGACCAGAGTACCTTCTTCCATATGTCTCCCACATGCCTTTTGGCAAACACCAAACGTGTTTGCTTATTTTTTTCTTTAAGCAATAGTGTTTTTCTAGCCACTCTTCAGTAAAGCTCAGCTCTGTGGAGTGTACGGCTTAAAGTGGTCCTATGGACATATACTCCAATCTCCGCTGTGGAGCTTTGCAGCTCCTTCAGGGTTATCTTTGGTCTCTTTGTTAACTCTCTGATTAATGCCCTCCTTGCCTGGTCCGTGAGTTTGTGGGCGGCCCTCTCTTGGCAGGTTTGTTGTTGTGCCATATTATTTCCATTTATTTATAATGGATTTACAATGGTGCTCCGTGGGATGTTAAAAGTTTCTGATATTTTTTTATAACCCAACCTTGATCTGTACTTCTCCACAACTTTGTCCCTGTCCTGTTTGGAGAGCTCCTTGGTCTACATGGTGTCACTTGCTTGGTGGTGCCCCTTGCTTAGTGGTGTTGCAGACTCTGGGGTCTTTCAGAACAGGTGTATATATACACTAAGATCATGTCACAGATCATGTGACACTTAGATTGCACACAGGTGGACTTTATTTAACTAATTATGTGACTTCTGAAGGTAATTGGTTGCACCAGATCTTATTTAGGAGCTTCATAGCAAAGGGGGTGAATAAATATGCACGCACCTCTTTTCTGTTATTTAATTTTTTGGAATGTTTTGAAACAAGTTATTTTTTTCATTTCACTTCACCAATTTGGACTATTTTGTGTATGTCCATTACATGAAATCCAAATAAAAATCAATTTAAATTACAGCTTGTAATGCAACAAAATAGTAAAAATGCCAAGGGGGATGAAAACTTTTGCAATGCACTGTATCAGGTGACAGTATATAATGTCACCTTTTATTTGAGGGTATTTTCATAAATTTCTGTTTCACCGTTTAGAAAAATAAAAACACTTTATATATCCAGTCCCTCCATTTGAAGAAGTCATAGTATTCTGACAAATTCACTTATAGTGTTTTTAATGTAGTCGAAAGTTTAGTATTTGGTCCCAAACTCATTGGTTGCATTTGCAGTTAGTTTTTGTTGTGTTTTGGGTTTTGTTTTGCCCAATAGTAACTGAATGGTGGATGATGACTGGAGTAATTTTCTGTCTAAGTGAGTAGATAACATGTTTCTAAACACTACTAAATTAATCCTGATGATGCCATAATTAAAGGAAAATCATGAATCAATCATGAATAATAATGAGTGAGAAATTTAGAGGCTACAACAAAACATGCTAACCTCTCACCATTACCAATAACAGAGCGGGTATGATCTTTGTGTCTCTAACTTTCTCATTCATCATCTTTCACAATTAATTTATGATTATTCATAATCATGGTAGCATTCACATGAATGTAGAAGTGTTCAGAAACATATTCTATTCTTACTGACAATACAAGTGAAGTGACTCCAAAATGACAGGACATTATTCACCATTCAGTATCTATTGGGAAAAACATAATCCAAAACACAACCAAAACAAACTGCAAATGCATTCAACAAGTTTGTAGAATCACAAGCTTGATGTAATCACTGTGGGCAAGGAATATGGGACCAAATACTAAACTTTTGACTACTTTAATACACTATAAGTGAATTTGTCCAAATAATTATGACTTCTTGTAATGATGTCATTTCATAGCGTTGTGTGAACCAAGGTAGAGTTGGTAGATAATTGGCTTGGTGCCACAGAGTTGTCACGCCCTGGCTCTGGGGACTCTCGTATGTTGAGCCAGGGTGTTAATTTCTAGGTTTTGTAATTCTATGTTGGCCAGGGTGGCTCCCAATCAGAGACGGCTGTAGCTCGTTGTCTCTGATTGGGAGCCATACTTAGGTAGCCGTTAGGCATTCATTTGGTGTGGTTTCTTGTTCCGTGTTGGTTGGTGTATGTAACCAGGGACGTCACGTTATCGTTTTGTTGTTTTGTTCGTGTGATCATTATTTAATAAATATGTTCGCATTCCACGCTGCGCCTTGGTCCTCTGTTCCCGACGATCGTGACAGAAGAAAGCACCATAACTGGACCAAGCAGCGTGTCCAGGAGCCAACGCCAGAGAGGACTTGGAAGCAGAAGAGCGAGAGTTGAGCGAGAACTATGGAGGCCTGGTCCACGAGGAGGAGAGACACCCAGAAATTTTTTAGGGGGCTCACGCCGTGGACGACGGGCAGCAGGAGGCCGCGAGTAGAGCGGTTAGTAGAGGAGGCCGCCAGGTTACGAGGGCCACTGGTCACAAAAAGGGGAGGAAAGTGTAGAGGCACGGCGAGAGGTACTGGGGTGTGTTACCAGTCCGGTCCGGCCCGTTCCTGATCCCCCGCATAGGGCCCGTGGTGTGTGTCCCCAGTACGGTCCGGCCTGTTTCTGTCCTCGTACCGAGCCTGTGGTGCGCGTCGCCAGCCCGGTCCGGCCTGTTCCTGCTCCCCACACCCAGCCAGTGGTGCGCTTCGTCAGCCCGGCTCGGCCCGTTCCTGCTCCCCGCACCAAGTCAGTGGTGCGCCTCGTCAGCCCGGTCCGGCCCGCTCCGGTCCCCGCACCAAGTCAGTGGTGTGTTTCCCAGCCCGGCTCGGCCGTTCCTGCTCCCCACACCAAGCCAGTAGTGTGCGTCGTCAGTACGGCACAGCCCGTGTCTGTTCCACCGGTGCCTGGGTCGGCACGGGTCAGCTGCGTCACGCCGGAGCTAGAGCAATCCGCTCCACCAGTGTTCAGTTCAGCTCCGGTCAGCAGGGCTAGAGGGGTACTTTGGGGGGTTAGAGAAGGAGTGGGGGTCATGCCCGGAGCCGGATCCGCCGCCGAGGCGGAGTGCCCACCCGGTCCCTCCCCTGTTGTGTGGTTGGCGCGGTCGGAGTCCGCGCCTTTGGGGGGTACTGTCACGCCCTGGCTCTGGGGACTGTCGTATGTTGAGCCAGGGTGTCAATTTATAGGTTTTGTAATTCTATGTTGGAGGTGGCCCCCCAATCAGAGACGGCTGTAGCTCGTTGTCTCTGATTGGGAGCCATACTTAGGGAGCCGTTAGGCATTCATTTGGTGTGGTTTCTTGTTCCGTGTTGGTTGGTGTATGTAACCAGGGACGTCACGTTATCGTTTTGTTGTTTTGTTCGTGTGATCATTATTTAATAAATATGTTCGCATTCCATGCTGCGCCTTGGTCCTCTGTTCCCGACGATCGTGACAAGAGTCTGCATTCCTTATGTCAAATGAGATTACTGATGTTGATATTAGAATAATTGATGGACATGATATACTGACTTGGGGGTAAAGGGTAATAACATCAAAGAAGGGAATGCCCATTGAGGGTTAGCAGATGTTCGTGAAGAAACGTGTAACAGAGTGTATATATAGGGAGAGAGGATCTTTCCTTTGGAGTTCGTTAGATGGCAGAGGCAGGGCTATGTCCTTCTTCTGTTATAACGAACCATGGTACCATATTAAATACTAATATGAACTCCATCAAGTGTCTAAATCTATCCTTACATTCCTAATTACTTGATACCTGAGAAACTCATCATAACAGATTGGCGTCTAAATGAACAGGATGCAGTTCACAGTCGAACTAACAGATAAGCAGACTTTCATTTTTTAGATGATGTCAAATTATGCTTATCTGTGGTGAAGCTGAGCTGTAACGTACTTTTAAAATTCAATATTTTAAAGGGGGACGATGAGTGGTATTGATTTATTTAGTGAGATGTAAGGAGAACTATCAAATTAGACAATAACATGGTGCTATGATTTAAAAAAACAGGGTGTGTTAAGAGTAATGAGTACAAAGACAAAAGAGAATACAAGAGAGATGTGTTGTATCATCATGGAATAAGTCATGAAATAAGAGAGATGTGATGTATCATCATGAGAATAGAGAGATGTGATGTATCATCATGAGAACAGAGATGTGATGTATCATCATGAGAATAGAGAGATGTGATGTATCATCATGAGAATACCTTGGTAAAGAGAATTAAAGAAATAGGTTACGGACCTCTGTGTAGTATCATCATTAGATTTGAATACCTTGGTTTGGAGAGAATTAGTATTTTGTAGAATTACTCAAAAAACGGCCAATGCAATGTAAACATATTGAACCACTGCACCAAAACGAAAAAATAAGCAAACAATTTTAATACAGATCAGGATGGGGATTTTATTTAAGTATTTAATTACTAATATTGCATGAACTAATAGCAGTAATGAATGGCCAGCTTAGTAGACTGATATCTGGAAAAACAGTCACCATTAAGAGTAAAGCAGAGCTTCATTTAACTCGAAGAGAGAAACAGGAATTGACAAAATTATTACAGGCAAAATAAGTATTTTGTAAAAGTAATATAAAGTTAAGTAATTGAATGGGACAACATGGGCTATTTTACGAACAAAGAGCAGAAAGTGTGGTCCTCTGTAGCTCAATTGGTAGAGCATGGCGCTTGTAACGCCAGGGTAGTGGGTTTGATCCCGGGGACCACCCATACGTAAAAATGTATGCACACATGACTGTAAGTCTCTTTGGATAAAAGCGTCTGCTAAATGGCATGTTATTATGATATTATAAAGTCATTTGAATCTGAGGGGTGCATAATAAGTTTTAAAAATGGATATGATCATTTGATAATTTTATATAAGTTTGGATAAGAAGTTACAATATATAACGGAGGAATGGTATGGAGATTGTGAGGTTATTTTTAGAGAGTAGTGGAAAGGTCTGTATTTTCTGGACAGGCAGGGCAGTGGATAAATTCAATATATACTGGTAAACTAAAGCAAGTGTTTGGTGTTACTTCTAGCCTACTTAGAAAGGATATTTACCTCGATCTGATGTATTCTAATAATGGAGGATTGGTGATAAACAGAACCAAACATGACGTTACTAGAGCAATTTAGGATGGTTAATGTTGTTGCATTAGTTTTTAAACCCTACGATAGAGGTAAATGGAGAACGCTGTTTGAGAATGTGTTATTTGGTCTACTAGTAAAAATGGAAGTTTTTCCATGTTTTTGTCTGCGGTGTTAACCATTGGGGCTTGCTGAAACGTGAGAGCGCTGTAAGGGACATTATGGGTTATGTTAGGTGTACAAGGATCAATGGTTGCTGTGGAGAAGGAAGTCATCGGGGGGTTGAATGTTTGGTGTGAAAGGGCTAGCTAGTTAGTGGTGAGAACTAGTGACGTTTAGAGTGGTGACGTAACTTGCTATGCAACGTGGAAGTAGTTGTTTAACGTGCTGTGCAAGGACCGCGGATTTTGCGTAGCGACGGGTAATGATGTTTCGATGGTAAATGTTGTCAATGTGTGCAGAGGGTTCCTGGTTCAAGCCCAGGTAGGGATGGAAGCAAACTCTTACATTGATAATGTTGACATGAATTATTGGTTTAATTGATATCATTATAGGAAAGGGATTGTCTTACCAACACATAGCAGATAGTATAATATAGTAATTAAAGTTGCATAGCTGTGAATAGATGTTGTTTGTTTTGACTATAACTTAAAAATAATTTGTTATCTGTTGAGATGGAAAGTCAATAGATATGGTGGAGGGTTTTCTATGTTACAAAGTGAGTAGGTTAATTGGGTAATGAGAAAGGTTGAATTGGATTGTTTAATAAGACTGGTATTAAAATAATTATTTCTATTTAGGTGAATGAAAATAGGTTATTAGGTAGTAGTGGTTTGTGGATACAATTTACTAATGACATGATTTTGTAAGAGGGTGAAAGGAAGTAGTGATAGTTGGGCTGTATTGACATATGAAGGGACGCATTGGGATAATGTGGAGCACATATCTACAGTGGGGGAAAAAAGTATTTAGTCAGCCACCAATTGTGCAAGTTCTCCCACTTAAAAAGATGAGAGAGACCTGTAATTTTCATCATATGTACACGTCAACTATGACAGACAAAATGAGAAAAAAATCCAGAAAATCACATTGTAGGATTTTTATGAATTTATTTGCAATTTATGGTGGAAAATAAGTATTTGGTCAATAACAAAAGTTTCTCAATACTTTGTTATATACTCTTTGTTGGCAATGACACAGGTCAAACGTTTTCTGTAAGTCTTCACAAGGTTTTCACACACTGTTGCTGGTATTTTGGCCCATTCCTCCATGCAGATCTCCTCTAGAGCAGTGATGTTTTGGGGCTGTCGCTGGGCATTTCAACTCCCTCCAAAGATTTTCTATGGGGTTGAGATCTGGAGACTGGCTAGGCCACTCCAGGACCTTGAAATGCTTCTTACGAAGCCACCTTCGTTGCTCGGGCGGTGTGTTTGGGATCATTGTCATGCTGAAAGACCCAGCCACGTTTCATCTTCAATGCCCTTGCTGATGGAAGGAGGTTTTCACTCAAAATCTCACGATACATGGCCCCATTCATTCTTTCCTTTACACGGAGCAGTCGTCCTGGTCCCTTTGCAGAAAAACAGCCCCAAAGCATGATGTTTCCACCCCCATGCTTCACAGTAGGTATGGTGTTCTTTGGATGCAACTCAGCATTCTTTGTCCTCCAAACACGACGAGTTGAGTTTTTACCAAAAAGTTCTGTTTTGGTTTCATCTGACCATATGACATTCTCCCAATTCTCTTCTGGATCATCCAAATGCACTCTAGCAAACTTAAGACGGGCCTGGACATGTACTGGCTTAAGCAGGGGGACACGTTTGGCACTGCAGGATTTGAGTCCCTGACGGCGTAGTGTGTTACTGATGGTAGGCTTCGTTACTTTGGTCCCAGCTCTCTGCAGGTCATTCACTAGGTCCCCCGTGTGGTTCTGGGATTTTTGCTCACCGTTCTTGTGATCATTTTGACCCACGGGGTGAGAACTTGCGTGGAGCCCCAGATCGAGGGAGATTATCAGTGGTCTTGTATGTCTTCCATTTCCTAATAATTGCTCCCACAGTTGATTTATTCAAACCAAGCTGCTTAACTATTGCAGATTCAGTCTTCCCAGCCTGGTGCAGGTCTACAATTTTGTTTCTGGTATCCTTTGACAGCTCTTTGGTCTTGGCCATAGTGGAGTTTGGAGTGTGACTGTTTGAGGTTGTGGACAGGTGTCTTTATACTGATAACAAGTTCAAACAGGTGCCATTAATACAGGTAACGAGTGGAGGACAGAGGAGCCTCTTAAAGAATAAGTTACAGGTCTGTGAGAGCCAGAAATCTTGCTTGTTTGTAGGTGACCAAATACTTATTTTCCACCATAATTTGCAAATAAATTCATTAAAAATCCTACAATGTGATTTTCTGAAAGAAATATCTCAATTTGTCTGTCATAGTTGACGTGTACCTATGATGAAAATTACAGGCCTCTCTCATCTTTTTTAAGTGGGAGAACTTGCACAATTGGTGGCTGACTAAATACTTTTTTCCCCACTGTAGGTAGTTGAATTTTGTATTATTAATAAATTATATAGTTTGTTTAAACAACAATGAGTTATGCAGACAGTTCATTAATTCTAAAAACGATAATCTGTTGGTACGTTGAACAATGGGAGATAGTTGTTACTATCAGGCTGATGAAGAAGTACACAGTTGTTTGTATGTTATGAAGTTATTAAACAATAGGTTGTTATTGTAAAACATCTATGCAACAGGTTGCGATGATTGAATTACTAGAAAGGGGTTATAGGTTCATAGTAGAAGGTGTAGTGAACTTAATGAAACGTGGTATTATCTAGTGTCTTCTGAGTGGGAGTTTTTTCCAGGACTGATGGAAATCTACTACAGTATTATGTTAAGAGGAAAGTAGGAGACAACATATCAAACAATTGATAAATAGATGCATGGGATAAAATAGCAAGGCTTACTTATGCGGAGTAAGGGATTATATTGGCTAATGAATGACATATGACATTTAAAGAGGTGACATGAACTATATAAGGGGAAACAGATATTTCCTATGTTGTTGAGCAAGTAAACGATAATGGATCATTTGATATGGGATCACAAGGAGCAGATTTAGGTGTTCAATAATCATTGTGAGATTTAAAGAGGATATGGTCTGAAGGGTAATCAATTAAAAATACCATTATCAACTCAAAGAACTTTGAGTGGTTTTCATCTTTTGAGAGATTTTATATAATATTTTTATGGAGTAGTTATGAGGAATTACATTGAAACAAACAATTATTGATGAGATAGGACTGTGGATATCTGTATCATGTTTTGTGTGTACTTACTATTTTTGGATTACTGATTGTAATTGAATGTTAACTGTCACGAACAGAAGAGGACCCAAGAGCGCAAGTTCAAATTCAGAGTTCTTTATTCAAGGTTACAGGCGGGAAGAGGAGTCCCAGGGGTGTCAGGGGGTCTTTCAGGGTCCTCCTGTGGGTACCTGTGCTCCGGGGGTCACCAAATGTCCGGGGGTGTCCAGTCCAAGTGCTTAGTGTGTGTTCCCCAGTGATGGAGCGGCGTATCGGGCTGAGGGTGGTGAAACGTCTGGGCACGCTCATCTGGTGGTCGGAGACCTGGGGGAACACACACACACAACAGCAATATGAATGGCAGGCAGAAGTACAGATCAGGGCTGGGCAAATATCGTGGTGAGAGACAGAAGGCAGAAACGAGTTACCGGAGGGGCTGAAGATCGGAGAGTAGTCGAGGTCCAGAAGGCAGGTTGGGATAGACGGGGCAGTAGAACAAGGAGGCAGTCAAGAAAGGATCGGTATCACAAACAGGAGTCAGAGCGCAGACAGGCAGGTTACTGGTCCGGGTTTGAAGACGATCTGACAGGGCTTGGCTGAAAACCAGGGCTTGATATACTGGGGAGGTAGTGGGGAAATGCAGTTCAGCTGGCAGAGTAATTAGAACAGAGTGAGGCAAGGTGAGGATGGTGAGTGGGAAATGCAGTGCAGCTGGCCAGGTAACAAGAGCAGAGCAGGGCAGGTGGAGCTAGTTAGGCTGAGTAGAGAGAGGGAGGTGAGCAGAGTGGAAGATAATTGAATGCAATTAATGTTGCTACCAGGAGAGAGAGAGTGCTCATGACAGGACCCCCTCCAAGGGACGGCCCCAGAAGTCCCAAGAACAACATCATGCCGGGGGTGGAGGGGAGCAGGCGGCGGGTCAGAACTCCTCCGAGCGGTCCGAGTGAATCTCCTCATCCTCAGAAGGAGCTGGAGGGTCACGGTCGGGAGACAGGACAGGCACTGAGACAGGAGCAGGGCGGGCCGGACGGCTAGGAACCCCTCTTGGACGGCCCCTACGGATTGCAGGCTGATCAGGATGTAGTCGGTGGAAGTCAGTGATAAGGGTCCGGTCCACTATCCTCCTGGCCGGGATCCAGGTCCTCTCCTCTGGACCATATCCCTCCCAATCAACGAGGTACTGGAGACCCCTACCCCTTCGCCTAGAGCGGAGCAGCCGCCGGACGGTGAAGACAGGACCGCCATCTACGAGGCGCGGAGGAGGTGGCGCCGGAGCTGCAGGGACCAGGGGACTTTCATGGACCGGCTTGACCTTGGAGACGTGGAAGGTGGGGTGGACCCGCATGGAAGCGGGCAACTGAAGTCGGACCGCCGTTGGACTGATGACTTTCTGCACAGGAAAAGGACCAATGAAGCGAGGGGCCAGCTTTCGTGATACAACCCGCAGCGGCAGATCCCGGGCAGACAGCCAGACCTTCTGACCAACCCGGTAAGTAGGTGCTGGGGTCCTCCGTCGGTTGGCACCGACGGCGTAGCTGGTTCCAGACTTCAGGAGCACAGTGCGAGCCTGGGCCCAAGTGCGGCGGCAGCGCGGGCATACGCAAGAGCAGACGGACAGGTGGCATCCGCCTCCTGGCTGGCAAACAGTGGAGGTTGATACCCGTAGACACACTGAAAGGGGGAGAGCCCGGTGGAGGAACTGGTGAGTGAATTATGGGCATATTCCACCCAGAGCAGGTGTTGAGCCCAGGCCCGGGGATTTTGGGAAGCCACACACCTCAGTGCCTTCTCCAGCTCCTGGTTCATGCGTTCAGTCTGGCCGTTTGACTGCGGGTGGAATCCAGACGATAGGCTGGCGGTGGCCCCAAGGAGATGACAGAACTCCTTCCAAAAGGTTGCTGAGAATTGCGGGCCCCGGTCTGACACTATATCCTGGGGTAGGCCATGGATACGAAACACATGTTCCAGGACCACCTGGGAGGTCTCTTTAGCAGAGGGTAGTTTGGGAAGGGGGCACGAAGTGGGTCATCTTACTAAAGCGGTCAACAATGGTAAGGATGACTGTGTGTCCGTCAGAGGGCGGAAGGCCCGTAACAAAGTCCAGTGAAACGTGGGACCAGGGCCTCTTGGGTATGAGTAGGGGTTGCAGCAACCCAGCAGGAGGCTGGTTGGGGAGTCTTGTTTCGGTTACAAGTGGGACAAGCTCGGATGAATTCTCGGACATCCCGTCTCATCCCCGCCACCAGAACCGCTGGCGGACCAGATGAAGGGTGCGAGTGATGCCGGGATGACAGGCCAGACGGGATTCGTGCCCCCACTGAATCACAGGTGACCTGAGATTTGCTGGAACAAACAGACGGTTGGGGGCGCTGGTGCTTGGACCTGGCTGGTCCCGAAGAGCCTCCATGACCTGCTTCTCGATCTCCCAGGTGAGGGGCCGCTACGACCAAGTGGCTGGGAAGAATGGGAGCTGTCATGGCGGTGGTCTCGCCTTCTGAAACATCCGGGGAAAGAGCATCAGGTTTGATGTTGCGAGATCCCGGGCGGTAGGAGAGCGTGAAATTGAAGCGCGAAAGAACAGAGACCACCGCTGTTGACGGGAGTTCAGCCTCCTGGCTGTTTGGATATACTCCAGGTTCTTGTGGTCTGTCCACACTACGAATGGTTCCTTTGACCCCTCAACCAGTGCCGCCATTCTTCAAGGGCGCAGCTTGACAGCCAACAGCTCGCGGTTCCCAATGTCGTAGTTGCATTCGGCAGGGGTTAGCCGACGGGAGTAGAAGGCACAGGGGTGCATCTTGCCATCCTCAGCTGCCCTTTGAGAAAGCACTGCACCCACTCCCACGTCCGAAGCATCTACCTCCACCACAAACTGCCTTGCTGCATCTGGCATCTGGAGGATGGGAGCAGAAGTGAAACATGTCTTGAGGATATTGAAGGCCTTATCAGCAGCTGATGTCCATTGGTACGGTTGTTTAGTGCTGGTTAGCGCCGTGAGGGGTGCAGCCACTGTGCTATAGTTTCTGATGAATCTCCTATAAAAGTTGGCAAAGCCCAGGAACTGTTGCAACTTCTTCCGAGACTCAGGAACTGGCCAGGAAGTGACAGCCGACACCTTCGTGAGATCCATCTGAATGCTGCCCTCGGTCACCACATACCCCAGGAATGAAACGGTCTTGGCATGGAACTCGCACTTTCTCTGCCTTCACGAAAAGAGAGTTCTCCAGCAGGCGGCGCAGGACCAACCGGACGTGGTGCGTGTGTTCTGACAGAGTCTTTGAGAATATTAAAATATCGTCAAGGTACACAAATACGAACGTATTTAGCATGTCCCTGAGGATATCATTCACTAGGGCTTGAAAAACTGCTGGGGCATTGGTGAGGCCGAAGGGCATGACGAGATATTCATAGTGGCGGTTGGTGTGTTGAACGCTGTCTTCCATTCGTCTCCTCCCTCATCCGCACCAGATGGTAGGCATTGCGAAGGTCCAGCTTAGTGAATACAGTGGCTCCCTGCAGCAGTTCGAAGGCAGACGAAAGTAAGGGCAGTGGGTAGCGATTCTTAACCGTGATGTCGTTCAGACCCCGGTAATCTATGCATGGACGAAGAGAACCGTCCTTCTTGCCGACAAAGAAGAATCCCGCTCCCGTGGGGGAAGACGACGGTCTAATTATCCCGGAGGCAAGAGAGTCATTAATGTAGTCCTCCATGGCCTTTCTTTCCGGGGCTGACAGTGAATACAGACGACCCTTGGGAGGTGCTGTGCCAGGCAGGAGATCAATCGCGCAGTCATAGGGTCTGTGTGGGGGGTAGAGATGTCGCCTTGGATTTGTTGAACACCTCTTTCAGGCTGTGGTAACAGGCCGGAACATTGGATATGTCGGAGGTAGCGCTAGATCCTTCCCGGTGAACGGGCAGGGTGGCCCCCCTTAAACAGGTCTGGTGACAACTCCTTCCCCACTCACGGACTGTTCCTGTCTCCCAGTCGATGTGGGGGTTGTGCTGACGGAGCCACGGGTATCCAAGAATGAGTGGTTGGCCAGGTGAGTGTAGGAGGTGAAACTGGATGGACTCCTGGTGGTTTCCTGACAGCAGGATTGTCACAGGGGCGGAGATATGAGTGACAGTGCCAAGATGATGCCCATCCAGGGCTCGTGCAGGAATGGGTTGTGTCAGTTGATGATGGTTCACGCCCAGTTGCTGTGCAAGCTCAGGGTCCATGATGTTTGCTTCGGCCCCGGAATCCACAAGGGCGGCCAATGTATGAGTCTTGTCAGAAAGCTGAAGGCGGAGATGAAGCAGGGTCTTTCGGATGGAGGGAGACTGAAGGCTTGTTGAGCTCACCCGGATCTCCCCTACACCTGGTGAGCTGCGGCTTTTGCCGGACAAGTAGCGACACGGTGATTCTCGCCACCACAGTAGAGGCAAAGGTTGGAGCTTAGACGGCGCCGACGCTCCTGGGAGTCAGAGAGGCACGGCCAATCTCCATGGGCTCAGGCTGATTGAGTTGGCTATGGGACTTGACAGGCAGGGGCTGGACAGAAGCGGTATCGACCCGAGTACGGATGGCAGGTTGACTGAGACGGCCCTTCTCCCTCCTCCGGGTCTGTATACGGCGGTCAATGCGAACGGCAAGGTCAATGGCGGCATCAAGCGTTGAGGGCGGGTCATGGGAAACAAGCTGTCCCTGATATAGTCCGCCAGGCTATGGAGGAAGGCTTGCACCAGTGCCTCTGGGTTAAACGAGCTTTGACTGGCCAGGGGTACGAAAGTCAATGGAGAAGTCTGCCACTGTCCGATTGCCCTGACGGATGGTGAGCAGAGCTTGTGACGCTTCGGCTGTTGGCGAGCCTAGGTCAAAGACCTTTAACATCTCCTCCTCAAAGGCACTGAAGGAGGCACAGGCTGGGGGTTTGCCGGTCGAATTCCGCCGTTCCCCACAACCGAGCTCGACCGGTGAGATGTGTGATGACATACCCCACCTTGGCTCCCTCTGTTGAGAAAGTCCTGGGCTGTAGTGCAAACTGGATTCGGCAGCTGCTCAAGAATGGTCTTACTTGCTTCTGGTTGCCATCAAAACGTTTCGGGTTCCCAATCCTTGGTTCAGGAGCGTGGGGATCTGGTGGCAGCACTGCCGGGCCTGCAGCATTGGGACCTCCAGCGGAGGGATGAAGGAGTATCGGTGGTACAGGAACAAAAGGACCAGGGGGGTGCAGGTGGAGTAGCGGGCTTGAGAGTAGTTGCAGGGCTTGGGCTAGCTGTTGTTGCTGCAGTTGGAACTGTTGTTGCTGCTGGTTGAATAGCTGGAGAAGGGAAGCGATGTCGCCAGCCATCCGATTTATGTCTCCCTCAGAGCGTTCCAGTCGCTGTAGGGCAGTCCTCTCTGGCTCTTCCTCCATCGTGGTCAGGGAGTGCGCTGGGTCCATGATGGTCAGATCGTTCTGTCACGAACAGAAGAGGACCCAAGAGCGCAAGTTCAAATTCAGAGTTCTTTATTCAAGGTTACAGGCGGGAAGAGGAGTCCCAGGGGTGTCAGGGGTCTTTCAGGGTCCTCCTGTGGGTACCTGTGCTCCGGGGTCACCAAATGTCCGGGGGTGTCCAGTCCAAGTGCTTAGTGTGTGTTCCCCAGTGATGGAGCGGCGTATCGGGCTGAGGGTGGTGAAACGTCTGGGCACGCTCATCTGGTGGTCGGAGACCTGGGGGAACACACACACACAACAGCAAATGAATGGCAGGCAGAAGTACAGATCAGGGCTGGGCAAATATCGTGGTGAGAGACAGAAGGCAGAAACGAGTTACCGGAGGGGCTGAAGATCGGAGAGTAGTCGAGGTCCAGAAGGCAGGTTGGGATAGACGGGCGTAGAACAAGGAGGCAGTCAAGAAAGGATCGGTATCACAAACAGGAGTCAGAGCGCAGACAGGCAGGTTACTGGTCCGGGTTTGAAGACGATCTGACAGGGCTTGGCTGAAAACCAGGGCTTGATATACTGGGAGAGGTAGTGGGGAAATGCAGTTCAGCTGGCAGAGTAATTAGAACAGAGTGAGGCAAGGTGAGGATGGTGAGTGGGAAATGCAGTGCAGCTGGCCAGGTAACAAGAGCAGAGCAGGGCAGGTGGAGCTAGTTAGGCTGAGTAGAGAGAGGGAGGTGAGCAGAGTGGAAGATAATTGAATGCAATTAATGTTGCTACCAGGGAGAGAGAGTGCTCATGACAGTTAACTAAATGTATAATTTCTCCTCCAGGAGAAAGGGGATTTCCTTATCTCATTGGAATGTTGCCCAGGGCTAGGGGGAGAAGTTTAGTAAAGTTAGGCAGTATTAGGTCGTAAAAGGGAGCTACCAAATTAAATGAGGCCTGGCTATTTTTTGTTTGTTGTTTTCAATAGGGTTTTCATATAAACACACACCCCACCTGGTATGATGTTTATATAGGGTTCTTCTTTTGAGTGTAAGGAGATTCAACAGGTCAAAGGTGCTAAGTCTTAAAGGAGCACACAGTGAATTTTATGACTTTTTTTTTTTTTTTTTGTGAGTTTTGGGTATACACATGACTTCTTATGAGAATAAATTTCATGAGGACTTAATGTACACTTGGGATAAGTAACATTTATGAAATGTTTTGAATGTTGTTAATGATTAGTATACTATAGAATGGAACAATTCATTGAATGATTTCAATGACCTCTGAACTCTGTTCTGACTTTCTAGTGTGAATTGATCTCCCACACTGGTAATTCTAGAGGCATGGGAGGAGGAATGTAAGGTAATATATTATACCGAATTGGGGGTTAGTTATAATAAGGATAATTGTGAAGAAGTTTATAATTTGGTAATAATATATATGATTCGAACCATAAAATCACAAAAGAGAGAGCTTTCCCTGAATGAGGGATAACTGTCGCTAGTCAATTGTACTAATTTTGAATTACTTTACGGGATAGAAGTTAGTTAATGTATTATCAAATGTTATCATTTTAATTTTTGGTTTAATTTGGTCTAATAGGCAATGTTGGTGTTTTGTTTTTGAAAGCATGAATCACATTGTGACTCGTGTTCAAAAAGGGGGTAATACTGATGGTATGAGGATTTATTGGTACATTTGCATATTGTAGTAAGAATATGAGCAGTAGTAATTAATGGGTTATGGGTTAGATGACATGTTTTAGGTGAAAATGTATTTGAGGTATAAGGCAGGATGTAGAGGAGGTCTGTTAGATGGAAAGAGTGGACTATAACAAGCTGCAAGGATGTGCACTTCCTAATCGAGGCTTTTCCTGAATGATAAGAAGACAGGGTAAGGTAGCATATTGTGTCTCAACTAAAAAAATTTTTTCTAAAAAGGTGAAGTCTTCTTGGCAAGAACTAAGAGGAGAATCTGGGCATTTTCTGTGCATGGGAGACTATGGAAGCTGGACAGATTCTAGGTGTAGAGGTTAGTACCAGGTGTTGCTGGCTACCTCAATGGAGGGGACAGTAGAAGAGAGAGATACCTGCATCTATTTGTCCCACTGTAGGAGGTAATAAAACAAATCAGAGGAGGAAGATGGAACCGCCACTGTGGAACATTGTTTTTGTGTCTATGTCTGTGTGTCGTTATAGCAGTGAATCTCGACTTCCCTGTTGGTGCAATGCAAGAAGGAAACACTACACAGAGCAATGTGAACAGAAATTGGGAAGTATATTAGAAATTGGTATTAAGAATAATTGTTAAAACACAATAATTTGTCATATGGTAAATGTTTATATGGATTAGAAATGAAATCAATTAAAATGTTATGTTTGTCTTCTAGTGAGGTAAATACAGATGGTGTCTTGATGATGGATAATTTGGCCTAGAAGGGTGTGAACATAAATAAAAGTAACAACGTATGAACTGGCTGAAGATGAATATCAGAGGCGTTGAAGATATTTTGTAAAATACCACTTCTACAGGCAACTGGTGTGCAACAGACAATCAAAGCTATCAAAGGATTTTCTCATGTTTTTTATATCGAAGGAGTGGGAAAGGAGTCCACCATTGAGTGAGAATGGAGAAATATATGTTCAGATACAACATTTGTAATGTTGTGGGCATAATGGTTGGCAAATGAACAAGAAAAAATCGGTTGTTGAGTTGGTGGTGACTCGGATGAGACATTGTAGTTGTGACATTGTCATGGGCAAGTCATTTTGAAATGTGAAGATATCTGAAGAACATAATGAGGAGACGCCAGAAGATTTAAGTGCCGGGAGGAATAAAGGGGTTGCTTGTTGATAATAAAATTTGATTTATCTAAATTTGCTAATTTGGGTATATACACTGCTAAATTGATAGTATTGAGAATGCATTGAGATAATGATCTGTGTTTATTATCAGGATGAGGAAAGTCAATAGAATTATGGATGTTTATACTGTATGTTAATATAAGTGTACATTCTGACAGTTGTAATGGGTGATAAAGTTGAGGGTTTTAATTTTGATTGATAAGAACCAAGTGAATTCATTTTAAATTTGGTTGAGTTAAGTAATTTGGTTTTGGGTTATAATTTATAAGATGACTGAGTGATTTAAGTAAGTCATTAGTATGTATTAGTATAATTATTTTTGAAATGAAGGATATTGATTGTACAATTTAGAAATGTCTTATATAAGTATTAGGTTAAAACAGCGATACATTATGGTAATGTCTTAGGATACACTTATATGATTTATTTTGAGTAGACACTTGTTGAATCATACTGTTTCAAACATGGAAGTTAATGTGAGGATTGTGACTGAAATCATGAATATGTTGATTAATTGGGTTAACGTATTAACATATTAGTCATTATATACATTTGAAGTATTGGGTGATATTGATATGGATGTTTAGAGTGGTACATATCTATGTTGAAAGGCAAGTACTTAATTGGTTCCTATCATGGGGTTATGCTATTTTCATATGATCTGATTTTGGTTGAATTCTTAAAGCAGGAATAGTCTAGGGATGTGATGATGTAACAGGGAGTGATAATAGAGTGTTATACTGTGTATGTCATATCAGGAATAATAGGAGAACAAAGTCAGAGTTTAACATTGTATATTTTAACAATCATGGGTTTTCAAGCAATTGGGTCTGAGATGTCATTCATTAGACTATGAAATTAATAATCACATAGCATTGGATGCTATTAAAGTAGATGGGAATGAGGGAATGTATGTGATTATATAGGGGATACATGTTGGACATCAAGATTAGGAAGGTGTTAGGAATTTAACTAAAGATATGGGAAATATTAGAGACATACAGGAAGACATTAAGAGTAATAATTCTTAATATATATAATGTTATTACAGTTTAGAGTCCATTGATAATGTTGATTGAGGAATGGGGAATGTTAAGTTGGAAATGTATAAGGTGGATTTTAAGGTTCAAAGGATTGAAGATGTGGAAAGCAGACCTCAGTCGATCAAATAGCGCCACAAGTAACCAGGGAAAAGCTTGGGGTTCCTCTGTATGAAGATGGATGAAGAAGAATGACGTTCTTTTAGTTTGATATATTGATTTGAATAAATTGTAATATCCATGTAACTTAGCAAGTGTTATGGATCTTTGTATTTGTGGGGATGATGTCATGAGGGTCACAATTTATTTATATGTATGTTTTTTGGTAGCATAGTTTAGACTCTAGTCATATATATATATATATATATATATATATATATATATATATATATATACAGTGGGGAGAACAAGTATTTGATACACTGCGAGTTTTGCAGGTTTTTCTACTTACAAAGCATGTAGAGGTCTGTAATGTTTATCATAGGTTCACTTCAACTGTGAGAGACGGAATCTAAAATAAATAAATGCAATAAAATGCAAATTAATTACTTAAAAATCATAGAATGTGATTTTCTGGATTTTTGTTTTAGATTCCGTCTCTCACAGTTGAAGTGTACCTATGATAAAAATGACAGATCTCTACATGCTTTGTATGTAGTAAAACCTGCAAAATCGGCAGTGTATCAAATACTTGTTCTCCCCACTGTATATATATATATATATATATATACACACTACTGATTGGAGAATATTGTATTTTATATGAAGTTATGTGAAGTGTTGGGAGTTAAGTAATGTTACTTACCACAAAAAAATAAATAAGCGGATTGTAATGATGTCATTTCATAGTGTTGTGTGAACCAAGGTAGAGTTGGTAGATAAGTGGCTTGGTGCCACATAGTCTGCATTCCTTATGTCAAAGGAGATTACTGATGTTGATATTAGAATAATTGATGGACATGATATACTGACTTGGGGGGTAAAGGGTAATAACATCAAAGAAGGGAATGCCCATTGAGGGTTAGCAGATGTTTGTGAAGAAACGTGTAACAGAGTGTATATATAGGGAGAGTGGATCTTTCCTTTGGAGTTCGTTAGATGGCAGAGGCAGGGCTATGTCCTTCTTCTGTTATAATGAACCATGGTGCCATATTAAATACTAATATGAACTCCCCATCAAAAGTGTCTAAATCTATCCTTACATTCTTAATTACTTGATACCCGAGAAACTCATCATAACACTTCTTCAAATGGGAGAACTACATACATAAAGCGCTTTCATTTCCAAACGGTAAAACAGATATGTATGAATACCTTCAAATAAAAGGTGATATTCTGTACTGTCGCCTAATATGAAACATTCTATCGCAAATCCAAAATGCTGGAGTATAGCGCAACATTTCAAACTGTAAGCTTCACTGTCCAAACACATATGTTGTGGACTATGTGTCCCTGGTAAAACACGTGGATCTGGTGAACAGTTATCACTTGTTGACCAACGACAGGAATACTGACCTCAGAGTCTCCAGTTTACAGTGGGGATTCCCCAGTCCAGCAGAGAGCAGCTTCACTCCTGAATCATTCAGGTCATTGTTACTCAGATCCAGCTCTCTCAGGTGTGAGGGGTTTGACCTCAGAGCTGAGACCAGAGAAGCACAGCCTTCCTCTGTGACTAGACAGCATGGCAGCCTGCAAAGAGTCAAATCATATTAAAACCACACTGCTATTCTTTGATGGTGAAATTAGTGGCAGTATATTTGTATATATCAGTGTGCTGAAACCTGTCATATCTATTCATAAATGAATGTATCATTATTAGAAATTATAAATTATTAAAGTATTGCTTGTAGAGAGAAAAATATAAAGTACAAATATTTGGTTCAGTACAAGGATGAATTTGCCACATCACTAAGTGAGTAGATAACATGTTTCTAAACACTATTCAATTAATTGATGATAATGCCATGATTAATACAAAATCATGAATGAGTCGTGAACAATTATGAATGAGAAAGTTACAGAGGCTACAACAAAACATGCTAACCTCTCACCATTACCAATAACAGAGGGGGTATGATCCTTGTTCCTCTGTAACTTTCTCATTCATCATCATTCACGATTCATTCATGATTATTCATAACCATGGTAGCATCCACATGAATGTAGAAGTGTTCAGAAACATATTCTATACTTACAATAAAAGTGACTCCAAAATTACATTTACATTTACATTTTAGTCATTTAGCAGACACTCTTATCCAGAGCGACTTAATAACACAGGACATTATTCACCGTTCAGTTACTATTCAGAAAAAAATCATCCAAAACACAACCAAAATGAATAGCAAATGTATTCAACAAGTTTGTAGAATCACAGGCTTGATGTAATCACTGCAGGTAAGGAATATGGGACCAAATACTAAACATATGACAACTTTAATACAATATAAGTGAATTTGTCCAAATAATTATGACTTCTTCAAATGGTAAAACTAGACACATAAAGTACTTTCACTTCCAAATGGTAAAACAGATATGTATGAAAATACCGTCAAATAAAAGGTGACATTCTGTACTGTCACCTAATATGAAACATTCTTTCTCAAATCCAAAATGCTGGAGCATAGCACCAAATTTAAAACTGTAAGCTTCACTGTCCAAACACATATGATGTGGACTATGTGTGCCTGGTAAACACATGTGGATCTGGTAAAAAGTTATCACTTGTTGACCAACTACAGGAATACTGACCTCAGAGTCTCCAGTTTACAGTGGGGATTCCCCAGTCCAGCAGAGAGCAGCTTCACTCCTGAATCCTTCAGGTCATTGTTACTCAGAGCCAGCCTCTCAGGTGTGAGGGGTTTGACTTCAGAGCTGAGACCAGAGAAGCACAGCCCTCCTCTGTAACTAGACAGCCTGACAGCCTGCAAAGAGTCAAATCATATTAAAACCACACTGCTATTCTTTGGTGGTGAAAATAGTGGCAATATATTTTTTCAACATATTCAGATATATCAGTGTCCTGAAACCTGCCATATCTATTCAGGAATGAATGTATCATTATTAGAAATGACAAATGATCAAAGTATTGCTTGTAGATAGAAAAATGTATAGTACAAATATTTGAGTAGACTGACCAGAGCAGTTTAAAAAGCAGTATCAGTCAAAAGACAGACAGTGAGGTATCAGATTTATATTGTATTGAGTATACAGTCCACACCATATCTATTTTGACAGTGAAATGTTTCATATGAGGTGAGAACATATAACGTCACCTTTAATTTGAGGGTATTTTCATGCATAGGTCTTACTTGTTTCGAAATGAAAGCACTTTATGTATCTAGTCCCCCCATTTGAAGAAGTCATAAGTATTCTGACCAATTGACTTAAAGTGTATTAAAGTAGACAAAAGTTTAGTATTTGGTCCCAAACTCGTTGGTTGCATTTGCAGTTTTTTTTTGTTGTGTTTTGTCCAATAGTAACTGAATGGTGGATGATGACTGGATTAATCTTCTGTCTAAGTGAGTAGATAACATGTTTCTAAACACTACTAAATTAATCCTGATGATGACATGATTAAGAAAAAATCATCAATGAATCATTAAATAATAACGAGTGAGAATGTTACAGAGGCTACAACAAAACATGCTAACCTCTCATCATTACCTTCAAATAAAAGGGGACATTCTGTACTGTCACCTAATATGAAACATTATATCGCAAATCCAAAATGCTGGAGCATAGCACCAAATGTAAAACTGTAAGCTTCACTTTCCAAACACATATGGTGTGGACTATGTGTGCCTGGTAAACACATGTGGATCTGGTGAACAGTTATCACTTGTTGACCAACTACAGGAATACTGACCTCAGAGTCTCCAGTTTACAGTGGGGGATTCCCCAGTCCAGCAGAGAGCAGCTTCACTCCTGAATCCTTCAGGTCATTGTTACTCAGATCCAGCTCTCTCAGGTGTGAGGGGTTTGACTTCAGAGCTGAGACCAGAGAAGCACAGCCTTCCTCTTTGACTAGACAGCCTGACAGCCTGCAAAGAGTCAAATCATATTAAAACCACACTGCTATTCTTTGGTGCTGAAAATAGCGGCAGTATATTTTTTCAACATATTCAGATACATCAGTGTCCTGAAACCTGCCATATCTATTCATATATTAATGTATCATTATTTGAAATGACAAATTATCAAAGTATTGCTTGTAGAGAGAAAAATATAAAGTACAAATATTTGAGTAGACTGACCAGACAAGTTTATAAAGCAGAATCAATCAAAATACAGACAGTGACCTATCAGATTTTTTTTGTGTCATTTAGCAGACGCGCTTACCCAGAACAACTAGGGTTATGTGTTATGCTCAACGGTACATCAACAGATTTTTCACCTAGTCGGCTTAAGGATTCAAACCAGCGCCCTTTTGGTTACTGGCCTAACGGCAACCTGCCGATTGTTTTAATTATATCAAATGATCAGATTTGTCCACACCATATCTATTTTGTTAGTGAAGCTAACATTTTAAATGTGACTCCAACATTTTGGATTTGAGATCAAATGATTCATATGAGGTGACAGTATATAATGTCACCTTTAATTTGAGGGTATTTTCATACATTTCTGTTTCACCGTTTAGAAATGAAAGCACTTTATGTATCTAGTCCCCACATTTGAAGAAGTCATAAGTATTCTGACCAATTCACCTATAGTGTATTAAAGTATTCAAAAGTTTAGTATTTGGCCCCATATTCTTTGTACAGACTGGCAGACTAAATAGCCTTGGTTTCTCAAATGACTGCCTCACCTGGTTCACCAACTACTTCTCAGATAGAGTTCAATGCGTCAAATCGGAGGGCCTGATCTCTGGCAATCTCTATGGGGGTGCCACAGGGTTCAATTCTCGGGTCGACTCTATTCTCTGTGTATATGAATGATGTCGCTCTTGCTGCTGGTGACTCTCAGATCCACTCTACGCAGACAACACCATTTTGTACACATCTGGCCCTTCATTGGACACTGTTAACAAACCTCCAAACGAGCTTCAATGCCATACAACACTCCTTCCGTAGCCTCCAACTGCTGTTAAACGCTAGTAAAACTAAATGCATGCTCTTCAATCGAACGCTGCTTGAACCCGCCTGCCCGACTAGAATCACTACTCTCGGCGGGTCTGACTTAGAATATGTGGACAACTACAAATACCTAGGTGTCTGGTTAGACCGTAAACTCTCCTTCCAGACTCACATTAAGCATCTCCAATCCAAAGTTAAATCTAGAATCGGCTTCCTATTTCGCAACAAAGCCTCCTTCACTCATACTGCCAAACATGCCCTCGTAAAACTGACTAGCCTACCGATCCTTGACTTTGGTGATGTCATTTACAAAATAGCCTCCAACACTCTACTCAGCAAATTGGATGTAGTCTATCACAGTGCCATCCGTTTTGTCACCAAAGCCCCATATACTACCCACCATTGTGACCTGTACACTCTTGTTGGCTGGCCCTCACTACATATTCGTCGCCAAACCCACTGGTCATCTATAAATCACTGCTAGGCAAATCCCGCCTTACCTTAGCTCATTGGTCACATCGAACCCACAACCCTGGCGTTGCAAACGCCATGCTCTACCAACTGAGCTACATCCCTGCCGGCCATTCCCTCCCCTACCCTGGACGATGCTGGGCCAATTGTGCGCCGTCGCATGGGTCTCCCGGTCTCGGCCGGCCGGCTACAGTTGTTCTCAACTGGCCTCACCATAGCAACACCCACCCGTAGTATGCGCTCCAGCAGGTATATCTCACTGGTCATCCCCAAAGCAAACACCTCCTTTGGCCGCCATTCCTTCCAATTCTCTGCTGCCAATGACTGGAATGAACTGCAAAAATCTCTGAAGCTGGAGGCTCTTATCTCCCTCACTAACTTTAAGCATCAGTTGTCAGAGCAGCTTGCCGATCACTGCACCTGTACACAGCCCATCTGTAATTAGCCCACCCAACTACCTCATCCCCATAATGTTATTTATTTTGCTCATTTGCACATCTATCACTCCAGTGTTAATACTAAATTGTAATTATGTTGCACTAAATAATTGCTTACCTCCATAGCTTACTACATTTGCACACACTGTATGTAGATTTTCTATTGTGTTATTGACTGTACGTTTGTTTACCCCATATGTAACTCCGCGTTGTTGTTGTTTTTAATCGCACTGCTTTGCTTTATCTTGGCCAGGTCGCAGTTGTAAATGAGAACTTGTTCTCAACTGGCCTACCTTGTAGAATCAAAAAAAATTAAAAGTACACAATGACTACACCAAGCTTGATTTGGTTGTGTTATGTTTTGCCCAACAGTAACTGAATGGTGGATGATGACTGGAGTAATTTTTTCTAATGGAGTAGATAATATGTTTCTAAACACTATTAAACTGAATCCTGATGATGACATGATTAAGGAAAATCATGAATGAATCATGAATAATAATGAGTGAGAGAGTTACAGAGGCTACAACAAAACATGCTAACCTCTCACCATAAAAATCAAATAAAAGGTGACATTCTGTACTGTCGCCTAATATGAAACATTCTATCTGAAATCCAAAATGCTGGAGCATAGCACCAAATTTAAAACTGTAAGCTTCACTGTCCAAACACATATGGTGTGGACTATGTGTGCCTGGTAAACACATGTGGATCTGGTGAACAGTTCTCACTTGTTATTTTATTTATTTTTTTGGGGGGATGGATCAGCTTAATATTGCAGATAGATTGTATCTTCTATCAATGTAATTGTCTGCATCACTTCCAATCCCCCATGTTTTTTATATATTTTTATATATATATACTCCCCTTTATTACTTTTCAACCCCGCCACCCTTTCCCTACTTGGAGTAAATTAGTGAACAACAATGCCCAGGCCTCTACTTCCAGCCTATACTTACTATCTACACCTTATGGACACAGTTAATTTTACAATAATTATATATTATATATATATATATATATATATATATATATATATATATATATATATATATATACATACATATATATATATATACACATACATACACATATATATACATATATATATATACACATACACATATACATACATATATATATATATATACATATACATACATACATACATACACATACTTTTTTTTTTTTTTTTTTTGCTCCTGAACTTCTTCTACTCTCAACCTCTCCGATCATTTTCATGATGTCCATCCGGTTTGCTTCTATATGCCATATCTTTCTAACTGTGCTCTTTCCCAAAAGCTCCCAACATACAACCTATATACTTATTATGGACACAGTATGCTTACATTATTAGCTATCTTTGTTATTATTTGTTGTTATTTGTTATTAGTCCCATCCTTCAACTCTATTCAGTACCTCCCATCTATCTCTTAACACCATCCATATAGGATTTCTATTTGCCATATATATTTCAACCGTACTGTGATGTTTTACAAAAGTTCTGAACCTTTCTATTCTCATTGCTTCTACAGATTGTGAATTAAAAATATTTTTTTTTGCTAAAAGTATTATTATATTATTGATCGATTGACTTTGACTTTTCAGATCACCCAGTAATGCTATCTGCAAGGTTAGCTCCAGGTAAATATTGCAATCCTTTAGCCATTCCTGGACCTGTGTCCAAAAACAAGCTACAAATGGACAGAACCAAAACAAATGATCTAATGATTCTGTCTCTTCACAGCAAAATCTGCAGAGCTGGGAAGATTGTATCCCCATATAAATAACATTCTATTGGTAGCAAGAATTTTATATAATAACTTAAATTGAAAGATTCTAATTTTTGAATCCGGTGTCGTTTTGCGTGTCAGTTCATAAACACTATGCCATGGGATCGGTACGTCAAAGATCTCTTCCCAACTATTTTGCAATCTATATGGGACGGCTGTCAATCCTTTGGTCCTTAAGTGAAACTGATATACTTTTTTTATTTATCACAGTTTTCCTTAACCAATTATGTTCTTTAATGCAAGGCCGACAGACAAGTTCATTACTTTCTCCCCTTCCACTTTCCTCTTCCACTTTTACGGTAAGGCTGCAATTATTTGGTTGTAATTTTGGGGTAGAGCAGACATTTCCATATGTTTTTGTTAGCTGCATGTGCGATATAACTCCACCAGTCCTACCGATGATATCATTTACGAATATTCTACCTTTTTTAAACATTCTGTCAAAAAAAGAAAGTTTTTTTGTCAATTAGTATATTTGAATTTAACCACAATATTTGTTGCATTATTTGTTCTGTCGTTTCTGGAGGATTAAATTGAAATTGGAACCAACTTTCTATGGCTTGTTTTAGAAATAGTGATATTTGGGAGATGATTTCCTTTTCAAATAACTGCAAATGAGTTGTTGTAATCTGAATAAAGGGAAAAAGGCCTTTCTTGAACATTGGGTGAGACAATCTTACTAATTTGCTTGAGAACCAGTTCGGATTTAAGTATAACTTTTGTATGACTGAAGCTTTTAGTAATAGGTCTAATGCTTTAATATTTAATAATTTCTGTCCTCCGAATTCATATTCATTATATAAATATGCCCTTTTAATTTTGTCTGGCTTGCCGTTCCAAATAAAATTGAATATTTTTTTCTCATATAATTTCAAAAACTGTTCAGCTAGGCGTAGGCAAGACCATAAGCAAATAGGTAAACTGGGATAATACTAAAGAGTTAATCAGGGTGATTTTTCCACAAATTGACAGGTATTTTCCTTTCCATGGTAGTAAGATCTTATCTATTTTTGCGAACTTTCTATTAAAATTTATTGAAGTGAGATCATTTATTTCATTTATAAAAAATAAAAACATTGTAAAGTGGTTATCCCACTGGCTATAAGGTGAATGCACCTATTTGTAAGTCGCTCTGGATAAGAGCGTCTGCTAAACGACGTAAATGTAAATGTAATTTCCTTTGGGATATGTATTCGAGTATATCCACATCACCATCAGACCATTTTATTGGTAAACTACATGGTCATGTAAAAATTGTATTTTTAAGTGATCCAATACGTAATATAGTACATTTGTCATAATTTGGTTGTAATCCAGAGAGGTGAGAAAATGTATCTAGATCCTCTATGAGGCTGTGGAGGGATTCTAGTTGTGGATTTAAAAGAAAACATGAATCATCAGCGTACAATGACACCTTTGTTTTTAAGCCCTGTATTTCTAATCCTCTGATATTATTATTGGATCTGATTTTAATAGCTAACATCACAGTTCTCACTTGTTGACCAACTACAGGAATACTGACCTCAGAGTCTCCAGTTTACAGTGGGGATTCCCCAGTCCAGCAGAGAGCAGCTTCACTCCTGAATCCTTCAGGTCATTGTTACTCAGATCCAGCTCTCTCAGGTGTGAGGGGTTTGACTTCAGAGCTGGGACCAGAGAAGCACAGCCTTTCTCTGTAACTCCACAGCCTGACAGCCTGCAAAGAGATCATCATGATTTCACGAATACACTGTTAATTTAACACCAGTAGCGAAGGACAATGGCAGATGTATTTGGTTTATTCTCTCAAACAACATATAGATTAATCTTCCGTCTCCTAGAATGTTATGGTCATATTGTTATACTAATGTGAACATCAATGCATTGATTCAATATATTTTTCAATGATAGATATTTTTCTCAAAATTGAATATTTCTTCAGGATAATTAGTATTTAAATATAATTTTATGTACTCACAGAGCAGCTCTGGAGGCTTTGACCACTGGCAGCAGCTTCCAGAAGCCCTTCCTCTGATCTGGGGGTATTTCTTCAGGTCAAACACATCCAGCTCCTTTTCTGAAGTCAGCAACACAAAGACCAGAGCTGACCACTGTGCAGGTGACAGTTCTTCTTCTGAGAGACTTCCTGATCTCAGGTAGCTTTGGATCTCCTCCACTAGAGAATGGTCATTCATTTCATTCAGACAGTGGAACAGATTGATGCACCTCTCTGGAGAGGGATTCTCCTGATCTTCCCTTGATGTACTTCACTGTTTCTTCACGGCTCTGTGAGCTGCTTCTTGTCTTTGCCAGTAGACCTCGTAAGTGCTTCTGATTGGACTCCAGTGAGAGGCCCAGAAGGAAGCGGAGGAAAAGGTCCAGGTTTCCTGTCTCACTTTGTAAGGCTTTATCCACAGCACTCTTGTAGAAGGTAACTTTACGCTTGTGTCTGATCCTCACAGAAAGGTTCCTGGACGTTGATTGCGGTTTGGACATTAGATTCTCATTGTTGTTGATGAATGAGAGGAACACATATACAGCAGCCAGAAACTCCTGAATGCTCAGATGCACGAAGCAGTACACCTTGTCCTGGTACAGCACACATTCCTCTTTAAAGAGCTGTGTGCACAATCCTGAGTACACTGAGGCTTCATTGACATCAATGCCAGCCTTTTTCAGATCTTCTTCATAGAAAATCAGATTGCCATTCACAAGCTGTTGAAAAGCCAGTTTTCCCAGTGACAGAATGCTCTCTTTATTCCAGTGTGGACCTGTCTCTTCTTTCCCAAGATACTTATCATTCTTCTGTTTGGTATGAAACTCCACAAGGTGTGTGTACATCTCAGTCAGAGTCTTGGGCAACTCTTCTCTCTTGTCTGTACTCAACATGTGTTCAAGGACTGTTGCAGAAATCCAACAGAAGACTGGAATGTGGCACATGATGTGGAGGCTCCTTGATGTCTTTATGTGTGAGATGATTCTGTGCCAGGTCCTCATCACTGAATCTCTTCCTGAAATACTCCTCCTTCTGTGGGTCATTGAACCCTCGTACCTCTGTCACCTGGTCAACACACCCTGAAGGGATCTTATTGGCTGCTGCAGGTCGGGTAGTTATCCAGAAGAGAGCAGAGGGAAGCAGATTTCCTTTTGATGAGATTTGTCAGCAGAACATCCACTGAGGTTGACTCTGTGACGTCACAACAGATCTTGTTCTTCTGGAAGTCTAGGGACAGTCGGCACTCATCCAGACCATCAAAGATGAACAGAACTTTGTACTTGTTGTAGTTGGAGATTCTTGATTCTTTGGTTTCCTTTGAGAAGTGATTGAGAAGTTCAATGAAAGTGTGTTTTTCCTTTTTCATCAAATTCAGCTCCCGAAAAGGGAAATGAAAATACAAATTGGACATCCTGATTTGCTTTTCCTTCAGCCCAGTCCAGAATGAACTTCTGCACAGAGACTGTTTTTCCAATGCCAGCGACTCCCTTTGTCAGCACAGTTCTGATAAGTTTGTCTTGTCCAGTTAAGGGTTTGAAGATGTCGTTACATTTGATTGCAATCTCTGGTCTTGCTTGTTTCCTGGTTGTTGTCTCAATCTGTCTCAGCTCATGTTCATTATTGACCTCTCCTGTTCCACCCTCTGTGATGTAGAGCTCTGTGTAGATCTTATTGAGAAGTGTTGGGTTTCCTTGTTTAGCGATCCCCTCAAATACACATTGAAACTTCTTCTTTAGATTAGATTTGAGTTCACGTTGGCAAATCACAGCAAGCTCATCTGAATGAAGAAATAACACAGAGGATATTAATATTACGTATGTTTTAATGCCTACAGTATTGTGGACTGTTAGAAAGTTTGAAGAAGTCACTAGGTGTTGTGTTAAGCTGCTACAATATCACTGAGTTAAACAGCTACTTTAGCTGTACTTTAGCTACAGCTTTTAAATGTTTGTTATAAAACAGCATTCAACATGAGGCAGACAGCTTTACTTTTCTCCAGTGTGTCAGCAAGCTCCTTCTGGTTCATTTTCCTCAGGACGTGCAGTGTGATCTTCAGAGCCCCCTCTCTGGCACTGCTCTCCTGCTTCTCATCTTCAGCATCCACCACTTCCTTATCCTGCTTTTGACGCTCAAAGCCTTCTGGGAGTTCTGGACTAAGAATCCTCTTGAACATCTTCAGCTCGTTCTTCACAAATGTCATAATATTCTCTTCAAGCAACTGAAATAAATCAAGCAAATCAGTTAAGCAAGAGACTAAATGCTTTCTCATTAACACATGAATGAATGATTGACCGATCAACTTTACTTGAGGTAAACAAAAACAAATGTACATAACAGGACCACATACACTGAATATGGAGGCCATGTCTGTTTGATGGTTCAGGGAAGACTGACTACTGGGCATCTCTGACTCTGATCTCTCCTGTTGGTTTCTGTGGACAAAACATGAGATTACATCTCCTCATCCAGGGAGTACACACACACACACACACACACACACACACACACACACACACACACACACACACACACACACACACACACACACAGGGAGGGAAATGTAGTGTTGGTTTGATATTGTTTTAGGACTAAGAAAATTGAAAAAAGGATTAGCCTATGTATTATGAAAAACAACAAAAATAAATGGTAAAATGGGAGATGAGAAATGAATAGAGACAGTGTTGTTTAACTCACTGACCATGACCAATGAGTTCTTCTTACCTTTGTTCAGTAGAAAAGTCTCCCTCTCTAAAGTTTAGAGGATGACCCATAGACCGGTCACTCTTCATGGACACACAGCTGGGTACAGGGGAGGCTGGTCTCTCCTGCTTGATTGGACTTCAACACAACAGAGACAAACATTACATCTCTCATCTACTCTGAGCTCAGATGGGGAAACATAAGAAGAGTTTCATTCCAAAACGCTATATATCCATTTTCAGAAATGTTCGTGAAATTAGCTTTTTATTTTTTGAAGAAATTATGAAAGAGATTGGTGTGTTTTTTTCAGTAGCTAATCATGGTATAAGGGTTGTTCAATGACAGACATGTATTTGTTTAAAATCTATCACTAGATGGTTTCATTTCAGAGAGACAAATAATCATGTTTTTTTGCAAAATGCTATATATCTGCCTCACTCTCAGAGAAATAAGTAGTACTGCTAGGTTTTACACAGTAATAATATATCTGCCTCACTCTCCGAGAAATAAGTAGTACTGCTAGGTTTTAAACAGTCATAATATATATCTGCCTCACTCTCAGAGAAATAAGTAGTACTGCTAGGGTTTTAAACAGTCAAATGTGGCCGACGGCCCGATTCGAACTTATTTAGCAAAGTTTGAAATTGTGTTTTTTTACATTGGATAAAAGTAGTGACTCAGCTAGAAAAAAGGTATATCATACACTACAGTTGAGGAACAATGGGAAAGTAATTCTGCTTTGAAAGATGATAAACTTGTAACCTCAATTTTGAGAAAATGGCCTTTGAAAGTTTTGGTACACCTACTGGAGAGCACTTCTTTATCTACAGTGGTATTACTTTGGCAGATAATGTCACCCATCTAAATAAATAGTATATATATAAATATATATATATATATATATATATATATATATATATATATATATATATATATATATATATATATATATATATATATATATATATATTTATATATATATACTATTTATATATATAGTTAACTAAATGTATGGTGTTTTTGGTTTATGTCAGTTTCATTGTTTGTTATGCTATAAATGGTTATGTTATGGTTGTAAGTGGTAGAATGAACTAGAAAATGTCATATTTTGAAATTCTGAGTAATTACTACTTTAGTAAGGATATACTTTATTCAATACTACTGCAGTTTCTAAATAATTCCAATAGATGGAAGCGTAAGACCATGAATGACATTTCAGAAGGTTAGTTTAGGTTTTCACCCTGGATACACCACACACACACACACACACACTCTCACACACACACACACACACACACACACACACACACACACACACACACACACACACACACACACACACACACACACACACACACACACACACACACACACACACACACACACACACACAGGGAGGGAATGTAGTGATGGTTTGATATTGTTTTAGGACTATGAAAATGGAAAAAGGATTAGCCTATGGATTATGAAAACAACAAAAATAAATGGTAAAATGGGAGATGAGAAATGACTAGAGACAGTGTTGTTTTAACTCACTGACCATGACCAATGAGTTATTCTTACCTTTGTTCAGTAGAAAAGTCTCTCCCTCTCTAAAGTTTAGAGGATGACCCATAGACCGGTCACTCTTCATGGACACACAGCTGGGTACAGGGGAGGCTGGTCTCTCCTGCTTGATTGGACTTCCACACAACAGAGACAAACATTACATCTCTCATCTACTCTGAGCTCAGATGGGGGAAACATAAGAAGAGTTTCATTCCAAAATGCTATATATCCATTTTCAGAAATGTTCGTAAAGTTAGCTTTTATTGTTTGAAGAAATTATGAAAGAGATTGGTGTGTGTTTTCAGTAGCTAATCATGGCATGGGGTTGTTCAATGACAGACATGTATTTGTTTAAAATCTATCACTAGATGGTTTCATTTCAGAGAGACAAATAATCATGTTTTTGGCAAAATGCCATATATCTGCCTCACTCACAGAGAAATAAGTAGTACTACTAGGTTTTACACTGTAATAATATATATATCTGCCTCACTCTCAGAGAAATAAGTAGTACTGCTAGGTTTTACACAGTAATAATATATCTGCCTCACTCTCAGAGAAATAGTAGTACTGCTAGGGTTTTACACAGTCATGATATATATCTGCCTCACTCTCAGAGAAATAAGTAGTACTGCTAGGTATTACACAGTCAAATGTGGCCGACCAGGCTCGATTCAAACTTATTTAGCAAAGTTTGAAATTGTGTTTTTTTACATTGGATAAAAAGTAGAGACTCAGCTAGAAAAAGGTATATCATACACTACAGTTGAGGAACAATGGAAAGTAATTCTGCTTTGAAAGATGATAAACTTGTAACCTCAATTTTGAGAAAATGGCCTTTGAATGTTTTGGTTCACCTACTGGAGAGCTCTTCTTTATCTACAGTGGTATTACTTTGTGCAGATAATGTCACCCATCTAAATAAATGGCATATATATAAAAAATAAAAAAATATATATATATAGTTAACTAAATGTATGGTGTTTTTGGTTTATGTCAGTTTCATTGTTTGTTATGCTATAAATGGTTATGTTATGGTTGTAAGTGGTAGGAATGAACTAGAAAATGTCATATTTTGAAATTCTGAGTAATTACTACTTTAGTAAGGATATACTTTATTCAATACTACTGCAGTTACTAAATAATTCCAATAGATGGAAGCGTAAGACCATGAATGACATTTCAGAAGGTTAGTTTAGTTTTCACCCTGGATACACCACACACACACACACACACTCACACACACACACACACACTACACACACACACACAAACACACACACACACTCACACACACACACACACACACACACACACACACACACACACACACACACACACACACACACACACACACACACACACACACACACACACACACACACACACACACACTCACACACACAAACACACACAGGGAGGGAATGTAGTGTTGGTTTGATATTGTTTTAGGACTATGAAAATGGAAAAAAGGATTAGCCTATGGATTATGAAAACAACAAAAATAAATGGTAAAATGGGAGATGAGAAATGACTAGAGACAGTGTTGTTTAACTCACTGACCATGACCAATGAGTTCTTCTTACCTTTGTTCAGTAGAAAAGTCTCCCTCTCTAAAGTTTAGAGGATGACCCATAGACCGGTCACTCTTCATGGACACACAGCTGGGTACAGGGGAGGCTGGTCTCTCCTGCTTGATTGGGCTTCAACACAACAGAGACAAACATTACATCTCTCATCTACTCTGAGCTCAGATGGGGAAACATAAGAAGAGTTTCATTCCAAAATGCTATATATCCATTTTCAGAAATGTTCGTAAGTTAGCTTTTATTGTTTGAAGAAATTATGAAAGAGATTGGTGTGTGTTTTCAGTAGCTAATCATGGCATGGGATTGTTCAATGACAGACATGTATTTGTTTAAAATCTATCACTACATGGTTTCATTTCAGAGACAAATAATCATGTTTTTGGCAAAATGCCATATATCTGCCTCACTCACAGAGAAATAAGTAGTACTACTAGGTTTTACACTGTAATAATATATATATCTGCCTCACTCTCAGAGAAATAAGTAGTACTGCTAGGTTTTACACAGTAATAATATATCTGCCTCACTCTCAGAGAAATAAGTAGTACTGCTAGGTTTTACACAGTCATGATATATATCTGCCTCACTCTCAGAGAAATAAGTAGTACTGCTAGGTTTTACACAGTCAAATGTGGCCGACCGGCTCGATTCGAACTTATTGTAGCAAAGTTTGAAATTGTGTTTTTTACATTGGATAAAAGTAGAGACTCAGCTAGAAAAAGGTATATCATACACTACAGTTGAGGAACAATGGGAAAGTAATTCTGCTTTTAAAGATGATAAACTTGTAACCTCAATTTTGAGAAAATGGCCTTTGAAAGTTTTGGCACACCTACTGGGAGAGCTCTTCTTTATCTACAGTGGTATTACTTTGGCAGATAATGTCACCCATCTAAATAAATAGTATATATATAATATATATATATATATATATATATATATATATATATATATATATATATATATATATATATATAACGTTAACTAAATGTATGGTGTTTTTGGTTTATGTCAGTTTCATTGTTTGTTATGCTATAAATGGTTATGTTATGGTTGTAAGTGGTAGAATGAACTAGAAAATGTCATATTTTGAAATTCTGAGTAATTACTACTTTAGTAAGGATATACTTTATTCAATACTACTGCAGTTACTAAATAATTCCAATAGATGGCAGCATAAGACCACAAATGACATTTCAGAAGGTTAGTTTAGTTTTCTCCCTGGATACACCACCACTCCCCCTCACAGGAAAACTCCTGCACATGCTTTTTTACTGTCCTTTCCACACTGCTAACGCAAGAGGAACGACTGAAAAAGCATTTAACAGATTACTGTGAAATAATATAATGATGATTCATGTTTATTATTACCTGTTTTTATGCTCATGTTTTGAAATTATACTTGATTACTATAACGATTATCAATAAGCCTGAACATTAACTTAGTCACCTCTGGTCAGAAAAGCGTATTTTCCTAGTACATTCATTGTCAGATTCATCAACCAGCAGCGAACACTCTGCCTTCTAGCACAAGCAAGGGGCATGTTGAGGTACATTTGCTAACCACGAGGGTTGCCTGATGTAATTTATTGGCCGGCTGGAAGAAGCACTCTTGTCTTATCTATTCCGAGGTTGTTTACTCCCAATATCAGATATTAAGATCATTTTTATAAAACATGTATACTAGGGTTGAGGTTGGAGCATCTGACTAGTGATTATTTACTAGGGGTTCAACACCTGCTATAGTCACTTTAAATTGCTCTTCCAAAAGCATCACAGGCCTAATACGAGATATATAGCTAACTAAAGTAATGAGTTACCATTTTAGAAATACATGGGAAACAAAGAGATGTCAAGTCTCGCACACCCAAATACCTCTCTGCAGCTGCCACCACAACCTACATTTTTCTCCGACTTACATTTTCTTTGACTTATGTTCCATCCCTGCAGTACAATTAATAACCATTGCTATAAACGCTAAAAATCCAATCTTACTGAAACATATATCAATGCTTGCCTATCCCACTGTACAATACTTTTATACACAGTAATTACTTTTTATATATATATAATAATAATAATAACAATAATAATAATTAATTATACACATTACATTTTGGATAGATAGTACTCAGACATCTATAGTGTTTACAGTAATGACTATTATCGATCATGATCTTTTTTAATCCCACCCCTCTGCTACTCTCAGCCCGGCCCACCTATCTCCGTAGAACATCCTCTTTTGATTTCCACCTGCCATATTTTTTTCAACTGCGCATGCATTTATAACCTTTCTAGTCGCATAGTATCCACAGACTAAATTAAAGGTCAATATTTTCATAGAGTATTATTCTGTTGTTGATTGACTGACTATGGCTTTCCAAACCCCCAGCACTGCTATTTCTAAGGATCATTTTAAATGAATATTGGGATTTTTAAACCATTCCTATTTTCCTATAAATTATATTCTTAGCTAAAAAATATTCCTATTTAATAGTAGTAGCCATAATTCATAAATGGCACCATACAGGGTTCTATATGGAACCATTTTGGTTCAGGAAGAAGAACCTCTGTGTGTGTGTGTGTGTGTGTGTGTGTGTGTGTGTGTGTGTGTGTGTGTGTGTGTGTGTGTGTGTGTGTGTGTGTGTGTGTGTGTGTGTGCTGGTGAGACAACCACATATCACAGTCAAATATACAGGATACAAACATTTCATTCCAGCTATATAGCGTTTTGCTTAACAAAATTGTCATCTCACCTCTTAGCTGTGGTGTCATGTCCCAGAGAGACTTGTTTTAGAGGCAGGGACCCCCCTCTCTCTCCCCCAGAGAGACTCATTTTAGAGGCAGGTCCCCCTCCTCTCTCTCCCCAGAGACTGATTTTAGAGGCAGGGCCCCCTCCTCTCTCTCCCCGAGAGACTCATTTTAGAGGCAGGGACCCCCTCCTCCTCTCTCCCCAGAGAGACTCATTTTAGAGGCAGGGGCCCCCTCCTCTCTCTCCCCAGAGAGACTCATTTTAGATTACTGACCCCTAAAACGAGATCCAACATGTTGGTTGTGAGTAACACAATGACAACTAATTATTGAAGGTCAATTGTTCTATTTTTATTCATTATCTCTTAGAAATAAAACATTTACTAACAGACACGTCCAAACAGTCAGGTGATTTAATGCAATCACATCAACACGTAGTCATGACTGATATTGTTAACCTTTTCTCCATGTAGTGGAACTAATAATAATAATAATAATAATAATAATAATAATAATAATAATATAATATTAATAATAATAATAATACAAGAATATTATTATTAATAGTAATTAATAATAATAATGTCTCACTTTCTCTTGTAATAATTCCACTCATTCTAGTGTGTTGCTTTGTTCAACAGGTCTGATATTATTATGATATTATTGAATTTAATTCATAATATCAATGTTAAAAAAAGTATGTTCAGGTTTCATACCAAATTACACAGGAAGTAGGAGCTCATTGTAATTTTGAAAACAACAAATGTTCTGATATTCTGAAAGATTATTTAGAACTATGATAGATTAACATTTTTACAAATGGTGAAATAACCACGATATATGAATCCTATAATACGAGATATGAACAATATGTTTTGAATTTGACTTGCCTACGCCCAGTTAGCCATTTTGTATGATTGAACTGTCACGTACCTGTCCCAGGTGAAATGGACTGTTAGATCTGAGTGTTTTACTGTCATTCTCTATACTATAATAACACCATATATTTAATTTCCCTACACACTTTACAATAATCCCTTGGAAGATTCTTACCTTGTAGCCTGTATTCACAACCCAGAACATGTCAAGTCATTGAGATATTTTCCGTTGTGCTGAGAAAGCACCTTCCTGATGACAAGTGGCTCTGTATCTATGTTGTAGGTACAGTTGATCTTTGGATGCAATAATATCTGGTCAAAGTCTAGTGGCACAACTACCATAGTATAGCATTACCATAACAGTAGTTTAACCTTTGGCCAGTAAAGGCCATGGCATACTATAAAATGTAGAATCATTATGAGGTTCAAACATATCTCTAACTTTGAAGTATTCAGTGGGGTCCCAAATTATTAAATTAAATGATTTTATACTAATACAATTGCTCAGAGAAAGAGATTTTGTTTAACAAGTAATACTTTTTTCACTAAAAGGTAGGGGGTCAAAATTGGCTCTCCTTTCAATACCTCCCTTACGGGGATAACGGCACTGAGCCTTTTTCTAAAATGTTTTCTGAGTTGGAGTGATCTTAGACCATTCCTCCATACAGAATCCTTCCAAATGACCAACTACAGGAAGGTAAAGGTACAACTAAACACACAATAAAGAAACAAATCTCCCTAACTGACGGGAGGCTTGAATCTTAGTCATTTACCCACCGGCCTCTTACTACTAACTATCCCAATTTATACATTCTACCAACATCATACATAAATAATCCCTGGTAGGATCCTTACTACTATCCCAATGTATACATTCTACCAACATCATACAAAAATAATCCCTGGTAGGATCCTTACTACTATCCCAATGTATACATTCTACCAACATCATACATGAATAATCCCTGGTAGGATCCTTACTACTATCCCAATGTATACATTCTACCAACATCATACATAAATAATCCCTGGTAGGATCCTTACTACTATCCCAATGTATACATTCTACCAACATCATTGTGGTCCTCTGTAGCTCAGCTGGTAGAGCATGGCGCTTGTAACGCCAGGGTAGTGGGTTCGATCCCCGGGACCACCCATACACAAAAATGTATGCACACATGACTGTAAGTCGCTTTGGATAAAAGCGTCTGCTAAATGGCATATTATTATTATTATATTATTATCATTCATAAATATTCCCTGGTAGGATCCTTACTACTATCCCAATGTATACATTCTACCAACATCATACATCAATAATCCCTGGTAGGATCCTTACTCTGCAGCCTGAATAAAAAAATAAAAAAAATAAAAAATGATTGCCTTGGCAACGTCTATTTGGGGATCCCAATAAAAAACGAAATACTTAACAAGACCACAATAATGTCAGCTGTAGTTGTTGTAAGATGCCCATCATACACTGGTAGCCTAGCGGTTAAGGGTGTTGGACCAGTAACCAAAAGGTTGCTGGTTCGAAACCTGAGCTGATTAGGTAAAAAAACTGTAGATGTGCCCTTGAGTGTCTTTTTGGATAAGAGCGTATGTTAAATGATGAAAATGTAAATACTATTATTTAAAATGGTCAAGGGCTTTATGACTGTATTTTAATGCCTATCATCTGCCATGTAAAGTGTTACCATGCAATTTCTGTGAAAAAAGCCTGAAATGGTGGAAGGTCAAAGATCATGAGTATTTGATTTCTGTGTCTCTCTCAGTCTCTGTCTGTCTCTAACCCCAGTTGTCAGTAAAGAAAACTGTTAGCTACACCTCATGGTTAATGGTTTATCATCATGGTGTGTAGAAAGCATACCTATATAAAAGTATATTTGTTCTTGTCCAGCCATTACATATTTTTAGATGACAGATCAGGATATCCTATAAACTCTAAACTGGAGAGAGGACAGAGCAGGATATCCTATAAACTCTAAACTGGAGAGAGGACAGAGCAGGATATCCTATAAACTCTAAACTGGAGAGAGGACAGAGCAATGTAATGTCTACACCTGTTGTATTCGGCGCATGTGGCAAATACAAGTTGCTCTCTGAGCAGAACGGGAGATCAACTGCACCTAGAACATAGATACAGACCGCTCGTCATCAGGAAGTTGCTCTCTGAGCAGAATGGGAGATCAACTGCACCTAGAACATAGAAACAGACCGCTCGTCATCAGGAAGTTGCTCTCTGAGCAGAATGGGAGATCAACTGTACCTAGAACATAGATACAGACCGCTCGTCATCAGGAAGTTACTCTCTGAGCAGAATGGGAAACATCTCAATGATTTGACATGTTCTGGTAGTGTATTCAGGCTACAAGGTAAGATTATTGTGAAGTGTGTAGAGAAATGATATGTATGGTGTATTTATAGTATAGTGAATCCTGGGACAGGCGCTAACTGGGATTGGGTAAGTCAAATTCTAAAACATATAGCATATGAATATATCATAGTTCTACATTTCACATTTCGTATGAAATATGTAATTGTATCATATTTGATCCACTATAGTGCAACGATCCTCAGTATATGAGCCACGTTACAATTCCCACCAAGTGGTTTAACCCTCTTAGTGACAATGGCATGATATGTAGGGTGTTTGCCTTTCACGCCAGCGACCGGGTTTGCTTCCCTGCCCCGCCGTTTGCTACAGAAGTGGGATGGTGGCCATGAGGCCATCAGAAAGCCTGGACGTGTGAGGGGCTGAGTAGTGCCTTTGATGTCGAAAATTGTATTTGTCGTCAGTGAAACAAAAAGTACTTTCAGAGTTTTTGTAGAATTAAGATAGACTTTATTACACAGATAATATAGCCAAGGTGGTCTGCAGAGCATCTCACTTTCCACCTCTCAGCTCTCAGTTTATATACAGTTTCATCCTTACTCATTTTACATACATTTTAGCTTAATCCCTCCCTCTTTGGTTCCTCCACCACTGTCTCAGTTTTCACCTCTTGACTGCTCCGCCCACTTCCTTATTTTATAATAATGGCGGTATCTGACTTCTCTCCCTTCTAATTCGGTGTCTGGAAACATTAGTGGTGGGACCAAGGCCTGTCCTGTAGAAATAACAGCCCTGTCCTGTAGAAATAACAGCCCTGTCCTGTAGAAATAACAGCCCTGTCCTGTATAAATAACAGCCCTGTCATGTAAAAATAACAGCCCTGTCCTGTAGAAATAACAGCCCTGTCCTGTAGAAATAACAGCCCTGTCCTGTAAAAATAGCAGAGCAATTTCCTGGCTCCATTCTGACCCCCTAATTGATTCCCATACCTATCAAACGGTACTTAAACATGGCTTAAACATGGCAGGTCCATAATCAATTTCTCAATCATATACAGTTCCCACACATAGCAGGCAGTTCTCACACATAGCAGGCATTCTTCCAAGCCTCTTCCTTCTGTACCACTCAGTCCCAACACCTGTCATGCTGTGATTAACCATGTTTAACTTATAGTCTGAACTATGTTTAACCCCTGGCTCGTTCGGGAATATGCCTAAGGGAGGAGGCAAGGGCAACAGTCTGGTTTTCAGTCACTGATAAGGCAGGACAGCCATGGATTAGGGGAGGAGGGAGAAATTTGACCCAAAGTCAGATCAGATGACGAGAGAAGAAACTTCCACGCCCACGAAGGTTCTAGCATCAGGCAGGGCCATGACTACACCAGCGAGAGGAACCAATGAAGTTCCTGCCTAGCAACAGAGATGTAACTATGTTTAACCCTGGCTCCGTGCTTGTCATGTTGTGATTAACTGTTTAACTTATAGTCTACTGAGTCTAAAAGGATTGAACTATAGTCTACTGAAAAATCCCCAATACCTTCCTGTTTTGGAGGGGCTGTGTAGTGAGCCACGTTACAATTCCCACCATGTGGGTTAACCCTATTGCCATGTGTAGGGTGTTTGCCTTTCTCGCCAACGACCGGGTTCACTTCCCTGCCCCGCTGTTTGCTACAATATTAATAGCGTAGGCTACCTGTTGAACAAAGAGACTCAATAGAATGAGATAAAGGATTTTAGGATAATATAAATAAGTATCAATTTAGAGTTGTCTTCTGGGTTCAGCCTTGTAGCTGCTTTTATCAATTGGCTGAAATGTAACAAATGACATGGCCTCCGAGTTGGGAGATAACCAGGCCCAGTTTAAATCACCATGACAACCATTTCATTATTTCCCCAGTGCAGCAAGGGAATCTAGAGACTCAACCTTTGTACCCAATCACATAGGTTTACAGCAGCTCACAGTTGTAACTTCATTGCTAAGAAGTCAAACTGCTTTGGTTTAGATAAAGACACAGGTCATAATATCTGTAGCAATCAGGGTTGGGCTCAATTCAGAATTTTGGAATTGACTCCCATTCAACTCATGAGGAAGATTAATCGTCATTGAGCAAATTTCAGGTCTGCTGAGCGCAAACTTGAATGTTGTGAAAATTCTGTACAACTTTCGGCACCTGTTTACTGTGAACACTGAGGCTGTACCAGCTGTATGCTACAGTTTTAACCGTGGCCAAGTATATTCATTTCTCTAGAAGCATGCTGAAAGTCTGTTGTTAATTTGTTTACAGAGAAATAGCATTGTATTGGGTCAAACACAACAGTTTGCTAAGAGCTGGCAGCAAGCTGCTAGGTCTGCTGTTAGAACCAGTAAAGGTCGCTTTACCACTCTTGGGTAGCGGAATGACTTTGGCTTCCCCTCCAGGCCTGAGGACAAAGACTTTCCTCTAGGCTCAGATTAAAGATATGACAGATAGGAGTGGCTATAGAGTCAGCTACCATCCTCAGTAGTTTCCCATCTAAGTTGTCAATGCCAGGAGGTTTTTCATTATTGATCGATAACAAAAACAATTCTACCTCTCCCACACTAACTTTGCAAAATGTAAACTTGCAATGCTTTTCTTTCCTTTGTTGTTTTCTTATGCATGAGTACTATGGCCTGAGTCGTGCCTGTCAATGCTACAGAATCCCTTCTCTGATGCGCTCTGCCTACTAAATCGACTGCATAGTTAGTTTTGTATACTAAGTCTTGCATAGTTTGCTTTATTTCAGTATGTTGGACTGAAAGTGGCTAATATTGTGTTGATTCCATCAGAATTCCCACAGTTGAGGCAAATGTTAATAGTGTTAACTAATCGGGAAAACTATCAAGTTGGAGAGAACATTGCTCATGAGTTGAAATTCTAATTGGCCACATCCCACAGGAATTTGAATTTGAGTAACAGAAAGTCTAATTTAATTCAGTGCAATCAAAGATTATGGATACACTGACAAGATCCGTCTCTCTGCCCTCACAATGGGGTGTTGTTGTCCACAAAGCTCCCGCCTATCCTTTTCTTTGGATTGGTTCCTACCGTCGTGTCTTTATGAGATGCAGGGTAGGTGAACAGATGATCTCTGCATGTGTGGTTCCCACGGTGAAGCATGGAGGAGGAGGTGTGATGGTGTGATGGTGTGGGGGTGCTTTGCTAGTGACACTGTCTGTGATTTATTTAGAATTCAAGGCACACTTAACCAGCATGGCTACCAAAGCATTCTGCAGCGATACGCCATCCCATCTGGTTTGCGCTTAGTGGGACTACCATTTGTTTTACAACAGGACACTGACCCCCAGGCTGTGTAGGGCTATTTGACCAAGAAGGAGAGTGATGGAGTGCTGCATCAGATGACCTGGCCTCCACAATCACCCGACCTCAAACCGTTTGAGATTGTTTGGGATGAGTTGGACCGCAGAGTGAAGGAAAAGCAGCCAACAAGTGCTCAGCATATGTGGGAACTCCTTCAAGACTGTTGGAAAAGCATTCCAGGTGAAGCTGGTTGAGAGAATGCCAAGAGTGTGTAAAGCTGTTATGAAGGCAAAAGGGTTGCTAAAAACACTTTTTTCCGTTACTACATGATTCCATATGTGTTATTTCATAGTTTTGATGTCTTCACTATTATTCTACATTATGTCCATCAACTGTAAACATGGAATGCAACAGAACCAGTTACAACTGAAGTATCTGATCATCAATGAATTCCAGAACAAGTTATTCATTTTCAACACAGCAGCCGCAAATCATCAGGTGGGCAAATGAGCACTTCATTTTCTAATGTATTCTATTTCATTCCATGATATTGTTGTTACAAAATAGATTTGTGTTGACTGTGATTAGGGCGTGGGAATACACTAGCCTCTGCTAGGCTAAATTAACAAACCAGGCATTTATAACTCACCACATGATCCTCAAACCAAAGACTGTAAAAAGTAAATTCAAAGGCACTGTATAGCTTAATAAGGCATACATTTTATACAGCCTAAATGCTCAATTTATAGGCATGTTGTTGAAGTGCTGTTGTTAATGTGTTGTTGAAATGCTGAATGCTCCTGCCAGCATGCAGCATGTGACCAATGCTACATGCCATGACTAGGAGGCTACCAGCCGGTTCCTCAACCCTGCACCTTAGAGGCTGCCGCCCGATATACACAGACATGGAATCACTGGCCACATTAATAATGGAACACTACCAGCCGGTTCCTCAACCCTGCACCTTAGAGGCTGCCGCCCGATATACACAGACATGGAATCACTGGCCACATTAATAATGGAACACTACCACCCGGTTCCTCAACCCTGCACCTTAGAGGCTGCCGCCCGATATACACAGACATGGAATCACTGGCCACATTAATAATGGAACACTACCACCCGGTTCCTCAACCCTGCACCTTAGAGGCTGCCGCCCGATATACACAGACATGGAATCACTGGCCACATTAATAATGGAACACTACCACCCGGTTCCTCAACCCTGCACCTTAGAGGCTGCCGCCCGATATACACAGACATGGAATCACTGGCCACATTAATAATGGAACACTACCACCCGGTTCCTCAACCCTGCACCTTAGAGGCTGCCGCCCGATATACACAGACATGGAATCACTGGCCACATTAATAATGGAACACTACCAGCCGGTTACTCAACCCTGCACCTTAGAGGCTGCCGCCCGATATACACAGACATGGAATCACTGGCCACATTAATAATGGAACACTACCACCCGGTTCCTCAACCCTGCACCTTAGAGGCTGCCGCCCGATATACACAGACATGGAATCACTGGCCACATTAATAATGGAACACTACCACCCGGTTCCTCAACCCTGCACCTTAGAGGCTGCAGCCCGATATACACAGACATGGAATCACTGGCCACATTAATAATGGAACACTACCAGCCGGTTCCTCAACCCTGCACCTTAGAGGCTGCCGCCCGATATACACAGACATGGAATCACTGGCCACATTAATAATGGAACACTACCAGCCGGTTCCTCAACCCTGCACCTTAGAGGCTGCCGCCCGATATACACAGACATGGAATCACTGGCCACATTAATAATGGAACACTACCACCCGGTTACTCAACCCCTGCACCTTAGAGGCTGCCGCCCGATATACACAGACATGGAATCACTGGCCACATTAATAATGGAACACTACCACCCGGTTACTCAACCCCTGCACCTTAGAGGCTGCCGCCCGATATACACAGACATGGAATCACTGGCCACATTAATAATGGAACACTACCAGCCGGTTCCTCAACCCTGCACCTTAGAGGCTGCCGCCCGATATACACAGACATGGAATCACTGGCCACATTAATAATGGAACACTAACCACTTTAATAATGTTTACATACTGCTTTACTCATCTCATATGTATATACTGTATTCTATTCCATTCTACTGTATCTTAGTCTATGCCACTCCGACATTGCTCGTCCTAATATTTATATATTTCTTAATTCCATTCTTCTACTTTTAGATTTGTGTGTCCTGTTGTGAATTGTTAAATACTACTGCACTGTTGGAGCTAGAAATACAAGCATTTCGCTGCACCCACAATAACATCTGCTAAATATGTGCATGTGACCAATACAATATCATTTGATTTTGATTTGAAATGCTTCACAATTGATTTCTTAAATGGCAGGCTATAGCCTTGGAATAATAATAATAATACAGCCTAAATAATTCATGTTCGTTCCTTAGGCTACCTGGCTTGCTCCTGACTCATTTAGAGTTAGTATGTTGTTTAACAGCCGGTTGAAATGTCGAACATCAATTGATGGTGACAGAATCACACATTGCTTAAGCAAAGTCAATTTTGTTTATCCTGTAAAATGTTGTGCAGCCTCTGAATATCATAGACAAATCAAAGATGTCCAATATGCATCGGTCACGTCTTTGCCTGCATTTTACAGCTTGTTTCTGGCATATAGATCGCTTTATATAATCAGCCATTTTCTTTAACAAAGCCACAATACCCTCACATACCCCCCTCAATTAGAGCCCTGGTTTTAACTTAACACACCAAGTTCTTCACTGACACTGAGATATTTAAGGAGTGCATGGTGATTAGGGTTGAATAGCGGGAACCGGGTTACCGAGATCTACCGTTCAAACCCACTACTGTTCAAACCCACAAACCGGGTCGATTATAATACATTGTTTATATTAACAGCAAAATGTAAAAGTCAAATTATATGCAATGTCTAAATCTGTCTTATCGACGGCCTTGTCTCTGCTATCTGCATGATCAATCATCAACCCTCCGGGTGGGGACAGAGCACCTCTCAGGATGGAGGGCACGACAATGCATGTAGACCTACCATCTCATCATGGTAACTGTTGCTACGGTAACATAAGGACAGAATGCGAGTCTAATTTACACATCTACATCTGGTTTCGGGGGGCAAATTTTTTATTGTAAAGATACTTATATTTTTATTTATTGCAGCGGCAGAGTTTTAAAACAGCCTATCACTTGAATATCGTTGCTTTAAATCAATGCACATGCCAGCACTCTCTGCAGTCTTTCTCTCAAAAATATAAATGCAACAGCAAACAATTTCAAAGATTTTACTGAGTTACAGTTCATATAAGGAAATCAGTCAACTGAATTAAATGCATTATACACCCGGGAATAATATGATACTTTTAAAACATTTTCTGACAAGTGACCACTTAGAAATGTTCATTTTCACGTTTTAATAAATTATTTTGAATGTTTGGGAATGATGTGTACTAACTCTATTGCAGTCAGGAGCAAGCCAGAAAGCGGCCGTGCGTTTGGACAATGAATAGACACTGCAGGAAATAAAACCATCTGTCTAGCACATTTCTCCTATTTGTCTGCCTCTGGTGCCGTTGCCAGAGATATTAGAAAAACAGATAGGAATCACATTGGGCATGGCACGTCATGCAGCGTCACGCGGTTGCTAAACTAATCGTCGCGCAATCCCTTCTCAAAGTCAGGGTATGAGTCGGAAACGTGCCTATTTTCCTCGAAAGTACATAATGTGACGATTCCAAAGCTATACAATATTACAGATATAAAGAGATCAATTATATCATAACTCGGAAAAGATTCGTAATGTTGTACCTTGTTGGCGAAATTCGTGCTAATGTTTATTTTTTTAGCTAGCACTCAATTGCCTCCCATTCACTCCTTGAAGGAGAGCTCTCCCTTGTCCCAGAATCACCCAGAATGCACCGCGCGGCCCATGGACGTAGCATGGGCAATGTACACATTGGGCGTTACCAGGAGTCCAATGGAGTTTCCCCATCTCCTCAAAAGTATCTCTGCCTTCGTGAACGTCAGACTCCACTCTGTGAGGCACATCGATCTGCAGGTTGAACATGGTGAGATTGTAGACCCCTAAATTGATAGTGCAGTTTGTTTAGGCCACTTTACAGCTAACTAGCTACTTCACATGCTGATATTGTATTTGGTATTAATGTGTGTAGCTACGTTTGCTTGCTTGCTTGCTCGCTAGCCAGCCAGCCCATAGAGAGAGCATTGTATTGTGGATTTTGTAGTCGACCTGAGCTGCGACAGATACCCAAAACGATTTTTACATGTTTCTACCAACCTTATTATAACGGCTAAATTAAACATTTGATCACAAAAAAATATTGTTCTCACATATTAGTAATATTATTAGTAGTGTTATTTAACAATGTAAATTATAGGAATGGGTGGATTTCTCCTTTCATAAGGCAATGCATCCCAGTGCTGAGGCGCCACTACAGCCGGCCATGACCGGGCCCATAGGGCGGCGCACAATTGGCCCAGTGCTGTCCAGGGGAGGGTTTGGCCAAGGGGCTTCCCCTTGGCTCGCCACGCTCTAGCCCGGGCGCCTGCAAGCTGACTTCAGTTGTCAGTCGAACGTGGTTTCCTCCGACACATTGGTGTGGCTGACATCAAGCTTTGATGATTTCAATCAGCTGTGTAGTTCTAGGGCAAAAACCACAACGTGCACCCGGGGGAGGGGGGCCCAGGACCAAGTTTGGGAAACTCTGGGCTATAGCAGTTATTTATTCAGACCTATAACTGTTCAATCTTCGTGAAAAGAAGTGAAAGACGTCTGCATCTTATTCTAGTCCTGTATTATTCAGCATGTCATTACAATGATGACTGCTTTAAAGCGAGGAAGGAATGAAGCACCAATAGAGAGAGAAGGAGGAGGTAGGCTAATAACATTAGGGGGAATATTATGAAAGGTGTATATATACATTATACATGTAAAGTAGGCCCTATTATTAAAATCTAATTCGCTAGCTTATGATTGTAACTTTGTAGGTTACTGTCAAGGGCTGATGTAGATGTGGTGTAGGAGTCGGGCGCAGGACACAGAAGCTTAGTCCAACAGACTTTACTAGTCAAAACTAGGCAAAATACAAATAACGGCCTCGACACAAAACAGAGGCGAGCGATTACGCAAACTGTGCGTAAACTACAAAAAAATTAATCAGAGAAAAAACACGCAGCACCAAAGGACAGGCGGACAATAACACACAAACTCACAAACACAAAGCAGGAAACTTATAGGACACATAATCAGACACAAACGGACACAGGTGCAACAGACAGACCAAACCAATCAAACATCGGAACATCTAACGGTGGTAGCTAGTACTCCGGGGGACGACGAACGCCGAAGCCTGCCCGAGCAAGGAGGAGGAGCAGCCTCGGCAGAATCCGTGACATTTACATGTCCTGCGAAAGCATGCATGTTCTCTCCCAGCTTCATGGTTTGAACAATGTGTGTAATTCCAGTCCATATAATACAGTATAATACCATACAGTACAGTCCACACTCAAAAAGATTAGCCTACTGGAGCTTGTTTCATTGATTTACCTAAAAGAGCATAGCTACATCAATGGGCTTTTATGTTTTTCTGTCGTGCCTAAATTAAAGGAAAAATCCACCCAAAACCACAAATTCCTATAATTTACAGCGTTAAATAACACTAATATGTGAGAACAATGTTTTTTGTGAACAAATATTACATTTTCGTGTTATAGTAAGGTTGGTAGCAACGTGAAAATTGTTGTGGAAATCTGTTGCAGTTAAAGTTGACTACAACATCCGCAATGCTCTCTCTATGGGCTGGTTGGGTAGCTAGCTAGCATTAGATGTAAAAAATAGTAATATTTTAGTAAATATATATATATATATATATATATATAACAATTATTTGATAAAATATTAAATTTGGCCTTTACTACTAAAGCCCATTAAACTAATTGAATAACACATTCATAAATGGCAAAAAAAGACAGTCAAAAAAATACATCAATAGGAATAAAGTTTTGAAGTGTCTGTCCTGTATCTAGGAGACATAAGACAGATCAGGATTCTTTTTTTTTTTACCCATATAACCCCATATTTATGGGGCACAAAACTACCTCCATACTTCTATTAGTTTGTATGGGATAGCTTCAGACGAGTCCCGTAGCACTTGTGTGGGTCGTAGAGCAAAACGGAGAACACTACCATGTTCATGAGAGTCTCTCCCTTTTCATAGTGGGATCATACAGATGCTACAGACATTTTCGTGAGAAGACCAATTTTCGGGATGTCTCATGGTCTGACAAACTCCGATGTAGATCCGCCACCTTCCACCGCAGATGTGGGAAGGCCAACATAGGCGGATGCGGTGGATTGAGACGATATCTCCAGCTTAAACTGACTGATTTTGTTGGGGATTTTTTAATGTTACTTAGGTTGATGCACTGGTGCGTCAATATACTTTTAAGGGTTAATGGCAAGCCCTGAATAAGGTAAAAACTTTTTTTAAAGTCTCGTGCAATGTAGGCCTGCATTGAACACCACATATAGGATTTGCTCCATTGGTTTGGTTGGTAGGCCTACATTATACTCAAATAGCCACAACAGCCTATTGGCTACTGTCTACAACTGTAAGGGTACAGCCTATTGGCTACTGTCTACAACTGTAGGGTACAGCCTATTGGCTACTGTCTACAACTGTAAGGGTACAGCCTATTGGCTACTGTCTACAACTGTCAGGGTACAGCCTATTGGCTACTGTCTACAACTGTAAGGGTACAGCCTATTGGCTACTGTCTACAACTGTAAGGGTACAGCCTATTGGCTACTGTCTACAACTGTAAGGGTACAGCCTATTGGCTACTGTCTACAACTGTCAGGGTACAGCCTATTGGCTACTGTCTACAACTGTAAGGGTACAGCCTATTGGCTACTGTCTACAACTGTAAGGGTACAGCCTATTGGCTACTGTCTACAACTGTCAGGGTACAGCCTATTGGCTACTGTCTACAACTGTAAGGGTACAGCCTGTGGCTACTGTCTACAACTGTAAGGGTACAGCCTATTGGCTACTGTCTACAACTGTAAGGGTACAGCCTATTGGCTACTGTCTACAACTGTAAGGGTACAGCCTATTGGCTACTGTCTACAACTGTCAGGGTACAGCCTATTGGCTACTGTCTACAACTGTAAGGGTACAGCCTATTGGCTACTGTCTACAACTGTAAGGGTACAGCCTATTGGCTACTGTCTACAACTGTAAGGGTACAGCCTATTGGCTACTGTCTACAACTGTAAGGGTACAGCCTATTGGCTACTGTCTACAACTGTAAGGGTACAGCCTATTGGCTACTGTCTGCAACTGTAAGGGTACAGCCTATTGGCTACTGTCTACAACTGTCAGGGTACAGCCTATTGGCTACTGTCTACAACTGTAAGGGTACAGCCTATTGGCTACTGTCTACAACTGTAAGGGTACAGCCTATTGGCTACTGTCTACAACTGTAAGGGTACAGCCTATTGGCTACTGTCTACAACTGTAAGGGTACAGCCTATTGGCTACTGTCTACAACTGTAAGGGTACAGCCTATTGGCTACTGTCTACAACTGTAAGGGTACAGCCTATTGGCTACTGTCTACAACTGTCAGGGTACAGCCTATTGGCTACTGTCTACAACTGTTAGGGTACAGCCTATTGGCTACTGTCTACAACTGTCAGGGTACAGCCTATTGGCTACTGTCTAAAACTGTCAGGGTACAGCCTATTGGCTACTGTCTACAACTGTAAGGGTACAGCCTATTGGCTACTGTCTACAACTGTCAGGGTACAGCCTATTGGCTACTGTCTAAAACTGTCAGGGTACAGCCTATTGGCTACTGTCTAAAACTGTCAGGGTACAGCCTATTGGCTACTGTCTAAGACTGTAAGGGTACAGCCTATTGGCTACTGTCTACAACTGTAAGGGTACAGCCTATTGGCTACTGTCTACAACTGTAAGGGGTACAGCCTATTGGCTACTGTCTACAACTGTAAGGGTACAGCCTATTGGCTACTGTCTACAACTGTCAGGGTACAGCCTATTGGCTACTGTCTACAACTGTCAGGGTACAGCCTATTGGCTACTGTCTAAAACTGTAAGGGTACAGCCTATTGGCTACTGTCTACAACTGTAAGGGTACAGCCTATTGGCTACTGTCTACAACTGTAAGGGTACAGCCTATTGGCTACTGTCTACAACTGTAAGGGTACAGCCTATTGGCTACTGTCTAAAACTGTCAGGGTACAGCCTATTGGCTACTGTCTACAACTGTATGGGTACAGCCTATTGGCTACTGTCTACAACTGTAAGGGTACAGCCTATTGGCTACTGTCTACAACTGTAAGGGTACAGCCTATTGGCTACTGTCTAAAACTGTCAGGGTACAGCCTATTGGCTACTGTCTAAAACTGTAAGGGTACAGCCTATTGGCTACTGTCTACAACTGTCAGGGTACAGCCTATTGGCTACTGTCTACAACTGTCAGGGTACAGCCTATTGGCTACTGTCTACAACTGTAAGGGTACAGCCTATTGGCTACTGTCTACAACTGTCAGGGTACAGCCTATTGGCTACTGTCTACAACTGTCAGGGTACAGCCTATTGGCTACTGTCTACAACTGTAAGGGTACAGCCTATTGGCTACTGTCTACAACTGTAAGGGTACAGCCTATTGGCTACTGTCTACAACTGTAAGGGTACAGCCCTGTGGCTACTGTCTACAACTGTAAGGGTACATCCTATTGGCTACTGTCTACAACTGTATGGGTACAGCCTATTGGCTACTGTCTACAACTGTAAGGGTACAGCCTATTGGCTACTGTCTACAAATGTAAGGGTACAGCCTATTGGCTACTGTCTACAACTGTAAGGGTACAGCCTATTGGCTACTGTCTACAACTGTCAGGGTACAGCCTATTGGCTACTGTCTACAACTGTAAGGGTACAGCCTATTGGCTACTGTCTACAACTGTAAGGGTACAGCCTATTGGCTACTGTCTACAACTGTAAGGGTACAGCCTATTGGCTACTGTCTACAACTGTAAGGGTACAGCCTATTGGCTACTGTCTACAACTGTAAGGGTACAGCCTATTGGCTACTGTCTACAACTGTAAGGGTACAGCCTATTGGCTACTGTCTACAACTGTAAGGGTACAGCCTATTGGCTACTGTCTACAACTGTAAGGGTACAGCCTATTGGCTACTGTCTACAACTGTCAGGGTACAGCCTATTGGCTACTGTCTACAACTGTCAGGGTACAGCCTATTGGCTACTGTCTACAACTGTCAGGGTACAGCCTATTGGCTACTGTCTAAAACTGTAAGGGTACAGCCTATTGGCTACTGTCTACAACTGTCAGGGTACAGCCTATTGGCTACTGTCTACAACTGTAAGGGTACAGCCTATTGGCTACTGTCTACAACTGTCAGGGTACAGCCTATGGGCTACTGTATAAAACTTTCAGGGTACAGCCTATTGGCTACTGTCTACAACTGTAAGGGTACAGCCTATTGGCTACTGTCTACAACTGTAAGGGTACAGCCTATTGGCTACTGTCTAAAACTGTAAGGGTACAGCCTATTGGCTACTGTCTAAAACTGTCAGGGTACAGCCTATTGGCTACTGTCTAAAACTGTCAGGGTACAGCCTATTGGCTACTGTCTACAACTGTAAGGGTACAGCCTATTGGCTACTGTCTACAACTGTCAGGGTACAGCCTATTGGCTACTGTCTACAACTGTCAGGGTACAGCCTATTGGCTACTGTCTACAACTGTGAGGGTACAGCCTATTGGCTACTGTCTAAAACTGTCAGGGTACAGCCTATTGGCTACTGTCTACAACTGTATGGGTACAGCCTATTGGCTACTGTCTACAACTGTCAGGGTACAGCCTATTGGCTACTGTCTAAAACTGTCAGGGTACAGCCTATTGGCTACAGTCTAAAACTGTCAGGGTACAGCCTATTGGCTACTGTCTAAAACTTTCAGGGTACAGCCTATTGGCTACTGTCTACAACTGTCAGGGTACAGCCTATTGGCTACTGTCTACAACTGTCAGGGTACAGCCTATTGGCTACTGTCTAAAACTGTAAGGGTACAGCCTATTGGCTACTGTCTACAACTGTAAGGGTACAGCCTATTGGCTACTGTCTACAACTGTAAGGGTACAGCCTATTGGCTACTGTCTACAACTGTAAGGGTACAGCCTATTGGCTACTGTCTAAAACTGTTAGGGTACAGCCTATTGGCTACTGTCTACAACTGTCAGGGGTACAGCCTATTGGCTACTGTCTACAACTGTAAGGGTACAGCCTATTGGCTACTGTCTACAACTGTCAGGGTACAGCCTATTGGCTACTGTCTACAACTGTAAGGGTACAGCCTATTGGCTACTGTCTACAACTGTAAGGGTACAGCCTATTGGCTACTGTCTACAACTGTCAGGGTACAGCCTATTGGCTACTGTCTACAACTGTCAGGGTACAGCCTATTGGCTACTGTCTACAACTGTCAGGGTACAGCCTATTGGCTACTGTCTACAACTGTCAGGGTACAGCCTATTGGCTACTGTCTACAACTGTAAGGGTACAGCCTATTGGCTACTGTCTACAACTGTCAGGGTACAGCCTATTGGCTACTGTCTACAACTGTAAGGGTACATCCTATTGGCTACTGTCTACAACTGTATGGGTACAGCCTATTGGCTACTGTCTACAACTGTAAGGGTACAGCCTATTGGCTACTGTCTACAACTGTCAGGGTACAGCCTATTGGCTACTGTCTACAACTGTAAGGGTACAGCCTATTGGCTACTGTCTACAACTGTAAGGGTACAGCCTATTGGCTACTGTCTACAACTGTCAGGGTACAGCCTATTGGCTGCTGTCTACAACTGTAAGGGTACAGCCTATTGGCTACTGTCTAAAACTGTAAGGGTACAGCCTATTGGCTACTGTCTACAACTGTAAGGGTACAGCCTATTGGCTACTGTCTACAACTGTAAGGGTACAGCCTATTGGCTACTGTCTACAACTGTAAGGGTACAGCCTATTGGCTACTGTCTACAACTGTCAGGGTACAGCCTATTGGCTGCTGTCTACAACTGTAAGGGTACAGCCTATTGGCTACTGTCTACAACTGTAAGGGTACAGCCTATTGGCTACTGTCTACAACTGTCAGGGTACAGCCTATTGGCTACTGTCTAAAACTGTAAGGGTACATCCTATTGGCTACTGTCTACAACTGTCAGGGTACAGCCTATTGGCTACTGTCTACAACTGTAAGGGTACAGCCTATTGGCTACTGTCTACAACTGTAAGGGTACAGCCTATTGGCTACTGTCTACAACTGTCAGGGTACAGCCTATTGGCTGCTGTCTACAACTGTAAGGGTACAGCCTATTGGCTACTGTCTACAACTGTAAGGGTACAGCCTATTGGCTACTGTCTACAACTGTCAGGGTACAGCCTATTGGCTGCTGTCTACAACTGTAAGGGTACAGCCTATTGGCTACTGTCTAAAACTGTAAGGGTACAGCCTATTGGCTACTGTCTAAAACTGTAAGGGTACAGCCTATTGGCTACTGTCTACAACTGTCAGGGGTACAGCCTATTGGCTACTGTCTACAACTGTAAGGGTACAGCCTATTGGCTACTGTCTACAACTGTAAGGGTACAGCCTATTGGCTACTGTCTACAACTGTCAGGGTACAGCCTATTGGCTACTGTCTACAACTGTAAGGGTACAGCCTATTGGCTACTGTCTACAACTGTAAGGGGACAGCCTATTGGCTACTGTCTACAACTGTCAGGGGATATCCTATTGGCTACTGTCTACAACTGTAAGGGTACAGCCTATTGGCTACTGTCTAAAACTGTAAGGGTACAGCCTATTGGCTACTGTCTACAACTGTAAGGGTACAGCCTATTGGCTACTGTCTACAACTGTCAGGGTACAGCCTATTGGCTACTGTCTACAACTGTCAGGGTACAGCCTATTGGCTACTGTCTACAACTGTCAGGGTACAGCCTATTGGCTACTGTCTACAACTGTCAGGGTACAGCCTATTGGCTACTGTCTACAACTGTATGGGTACAGCCTATTGGCTACTGTCTACAACTGTAAGGGTACAGCCTATTGGCTACTGTCTACAACTGTAAGGGTACAGCCTATTGGCTACTGTCTACAACTGTCAGGGCACAGCCTATTGGCTACTGTCTACAACTGTCAGGGTACAGCCTATTGGCTACTGTCTACAACTGTAAGGGTACAGCCTATTGGCTACTGTCTACAACTGTAAGGGTACAGCCTATTGGCTACTGTCTAAAACTGTCAGGGTACAGCCTATTGGCTACTGTCTACAACTGTAAGGGTACAGCCTATTGGCTACTGTCTAAAACTGTAAGGGTACAGCCTATTGGCTACTGTCTACAACTGTCAGGGTACAGCCTATTGGCTACTGTCTACAACTGTAAGGGTACAGCCTATTGGCTACTGTCTACAACTGTCAGGGTTCAGCCTATTGGCTACTGTCTAAAACTGTCAGGGTACAGCCTATTGGCTACTGTCTACAACTGTAAGGGTACATCCTATTGGCTACTGTCTACAACTGTAAGGGTACATCCTATTGGCTACTGTCTACAACTGTAAGGGTACAGCCTATTGGCTACTGTCTACAACTGTAAGGGTACAGCCTATTGGCTACTGTCTACAACTGTAAGGGTACAGCCTATTGGCTACTGTCTAAAACTGTAAGGGTACAGCCTATTGGCTACTGTCTAAAACTGTAAGGGTACAGCCTATTGGCTACTGTCTACAACTGTCAGGGTACAGCCTATTGGCTACTGTCTACAACTGTAAGGGTACAGCCTATTGGCTACTGTCTACAACTGTAAGGGTACATCCTATTGGCTACTGTCTACAACTGTCAGGGTACAGCCTATTGGCTGCTGTCTACAACTGTAAGGGTACAGCCTATTGGCTACTGTCAACAACTGTAAGGGTACAGCCTATTGGCTACTGTCTACAACTGTTAGGGTACAGCCTATTGGCTACTGTCTACAACTGTATGGGTACAGCCTATTGGCTACTGTCTACAACTGTAAGGGTACAGCCTATTGGCTACTGTCTACAACTGTCAGGGTACATCCTATTGGCTACTGTCTACAACTGTAAGGGTACAGCCTATTGGCTACTGTCTACAACTGTCAGGGTACAGCCTATTGGCTACTGTCTACAACTGTCAGGGTACAGCCTATTGGCTACTGTCTACAACTGTCAGGGTACAGCCTATTGGCTACTGTCTACAACTGTCAGGGTACAGCCTATTGGCTACTGTCTACAACTGTCAGGGTACAGCCTATTGGCTACTGTCTACAACTGTAAGGGTACAGCCTATTGGCTACTGTCTACAACTGTAAGGGTACAGCCTATTGGCTACTGTCTACAACTGTAAGGGCACAGCCTATTGGCTACTGTCTACAACTGTAAGGGTACAGCCTATTGGCTACTGTCTACAACTGTAAGGGTACAGCCTATTGGCTACTGTCTACAACTGTAAGGGTACAGCCTATTGGCTACTGTCTAAAACTGTCAGGGTACAGCCTATTGGCTACTGTCTACAACTGTAAGGGTACAGCCTATTGGCTACTGTCTAAAACTGTCAGGGTACAGCCTATTGGCTACTGTCTACAACTGTAAGGGTACAGCCTATTGGCTACTGTCTACAACTGTAAGGGTACAGCCTATTGGCTACTGTCTACAACTGTAAGGGTACAGCCTATTGGCTACTGTCTAAAACTGTCAGGGTACAGCCTATTGGCTACTGTCTACAACTGTAAGGGTACAGCCTATTGGCTACTGTCTACAACTGTCAGGGTACAGCCTATTGGCTACTGTCTACAACTGTAAGGGTACAGCCTATTGGCTACTGTCTACAACTGTAAGGGTACAGCCTATTGGCTACTGTCTACAACTGTAAGGGTACAGCCTATTGGCTACTGTCTAAAACTGTAAGGGTACAGCCTATTGGCTACTGTCTAAAACTGTAAGGGTACATCCTATTGGCTACTGTCTACAACTGTCAGGGTACAGCCTATTGGCTACTGTCTACAACTGTAAGGGTACAGCCTATTGGCTACTGTCTACAACTGTAAGGGTACAGCCTATTGGCTACTGTCTACAACTGTCAGGGTACAGCCTATTGGCTGCTGTCTACAACTGTCAGGGTACAGCCTATTGGCTACTGTCTACAACTGTAAGGGTACATCCTATTGGCTACTGTCTACAACTGTATGGGTACAGCCTATTGGCTACTGTCTACAACTGTAAGGGTACAGCCTCAGTGGCTTACTGCTAAACATGTTCCGGAAGTTGCACAAAATTCTCAAAACTTTCAAGTTTCCGCTCACAAGACCTAAAATGTGCTCTGTGCTCCCCAAAATTTGAGGGAACATTGGTGCCAACCATTTGAACTTAGTTAGTCATGTTGGCAATAGAATAAGCTTTCAAATGATGCCCACTTTTCCTGTTTGAAAATTGCAATGGATTGTTTTTGGATGGTGTAAACAACAGCCGTAATGGTGATGATGCAGGGCCGTGTTCCAGGTGTGATCGCTTCAGCGCCTCAATGGCAGAGCTAGGAAAGATCCAATAGGACCTCATAGCTGAAGGCTCTTTCTCAACGGCAGAGCTAGGAAAGATCCAATAGGACCTCGTAGCTGAAGGCTCTTTCTCAACGGCATAGCTAGGAAATATCAAATAGGACCTCATAGTTGAAGGCTCTTTCTCAACGGCATAGCTAGGAAAGATCCAATAGGACCTCATAGCTGAAGGCTCTTTCTCAACGGCAGAGCTAGGAAAGATCCAATAGGACCTCATAGCTGAAGGCTCTTTCTCAACGGCATAGCTAGGAAAGATCCAATAGGACCTCATAGCTGAAGGCTCTTTCTCAGCGGCAGAGCTAGGAAAGATCCAATAGGACCTCATAGCTGAAGGCTCTTTCTCAACGGCAGAGCTAGGAAAGATCAAATAGGACCTCATAGTCGAAGGCTCTTTCGTTGGGTCATAAAAGTGTTGTGGAATGACTTAGGAAGTGTTCATAAAACACTTTGTAGTGTTATTTATGTGGCCACTTGGACTCAGTAGGCCTCCATTCATTGGTTCATTATTATCAGGTTATGCTTTATGCTTTATGTTTGAATTGATTCATTTTATTATGTTATTATTCAATATCTGTGTTTTAAATCACTCTCTGTCCATTCTTGACCTTTAGCCTCTGCCTGTTCCTCTAACAGATTGCACATAGCTAATTATCTTATGCAGTAGATCAAATGCTATTTACTGTAGAGACTGTTCAATTGCAAGTTCCATAGTCTATGGGCTCCTGATCAAACGTGTTGTTCTTTCAGCCAAAGCAACCCATACAGAGTCAATCAGTTGATACAGTAGAGAACAAACATAATCAGATGATATGAATCAGACAGCAGCAGGTCAGATGGTTGAAAATCACAGATTCATATCGTCATTTCAAAGTGCAATGTTTACAGAAGACAAAGACCATCTTGTGGTCTTCCTATTTGTCGTTAGTGGCGCTCTCCAGTCTCCGCTGCCGCGGTGCTGAACTCAGCACGACATGCCTTGCATTTCTCCTGCGCTCGCTAGCAACAGCTGTCCGAGGTCCTGATATAAAACGTTGGTGCAATATTAGAAAACAGCTCATTCTTAGTCTCACAGTTTCATATATACAGTTGTTCATTTTACCTGGGCCTTTTCCAATATAGTTAGTCTACAACATTCTGTTTGGATCACTGTCTTTGTACTGGAACAATGTTTGTTAAATGGACAAAGGTACTGGATCCATTTGTTCCAAATGCCACGCTATTCCCTTGTATAGTTTCGTTTTGACGCTTGGAGCGTTTGATTTATGTAAACAGAATAAACTCTGGACTTCGGTATTTTTCCTCCTGCGCCTGACTCCTACCTTCACACCTCGTCACACTGGAACAATGTTTGTTCAATGGACAAAGGTACTGGATCCTTTTGTTCCAAATGCCACGCTATTCCCTTGAAAGTGCACTACATTTGACCAGAGTTCTTTGATGGAATCCAATATCTGTCCATTAGAAATTGAGTAACAATTACACAATAATAAAAAGGGCCTATATGCGTTACATTAGAATCACTAATTATGTTTGGTAGGCTTATTGTTCATTGGAAATATAAACAGTATCTGACATTAGTGTGTGTCAGATGAATGTGGGCATTATGAGGGGGGTGGTTGATACAATGTTGATATATTAGTTATGAGGGGGTGGTTGATACAATGTTGATATATTAATTATGAGGGGTGGTTGATACAATGTTGATATATTAGTTATGAGGGGGTGGTTGATACAATGTTGATATATTAGTTATGAGGGGGTGGTTGATACAATGTTGATATAATAGTTATGAGGGGTGGTTGATACAATGTTGATGTATTAGTTATGAGGGGGTGGTTGATACAATGTTTATATATTAGTTATGAGGGGGTGGTTGATACAATGTTGATATATTAGTTATGAGGGGGTGGTTGATACAATGTTGATATATTAGTTATGAGGGGGTGGTTGATACAATGTTGATATATTAGTTATGAGGGGGTGGTTGGTACAATGTTGATATATTAGTTATGAGGGGGTGGTTGATACAATGTTGATATATTAGTTATGAGGGGGTGGTTGATACAATGTTGATATATTAATTATGAGGGGTGGTTGATACAATGTTGATATATTAGATATGAGGGGGTGGTTGATACAATGTTTATATATTAGTTATGAGGGGGTGGTTGATACAATGTTGATATATTAGTTATGAGGGGGTGGTTGATACAATGTTGATATATTAGTTATGAGGGGGTGGTTGATACAATGTTGATATATTAGTTATGAGGGGTGGTTGATACAATGTTGATATATTAGTTATGAGGGGTGGTTGATACAATGTTGATATATTAGTTATGAGGGGTGGTTGATACAATGTTGATATATTAGTTATGAGGGGTGGTTGATACAATGTTGATATATTAGTTATGAGGGGGTGGTTGATACAATGTTGATATATTAGTTATGAGGGGGTGGTTGATACAATGTTGATATATTAGTTATGAAGGGGTGGTTGATACAATGTTGATATATTAGTTATGAGGGTGTGGTTGATACAATGTTGATATATTAGTTATGAGGGGTGGTTGATACAATGTTGATATATTAGTTATGAGGGGTGGTTGATACAATGTTGATATATTAGTTATGAGGGGGTGGTTGATACAATGTTGATATATTAGTTATGAGGGTGGTTGATACAATGTAGATATATTAGTTATGAGGGGGTGGTTGATACAATGTTGATATATTAGTTATGAGGGGTGGTTGATACAATGTTGATATATTAGTTATGGAGGGGTGGTTGATACAATGTTGATATATTAGTTATGAGAGGGTGGTTGATACAATGTTGATATATTAGTTATGAGGGGTGGTTGATACAATGTTGATATATTAGTTATGAGGGGTGGTTGATACAATGTTGATATATTAGTTATGAGGGGGTGGTTGATACAATGTTGATATATTAGTTATGAGGGGGTGGTTGATACAATGTTGATATATTAGTTATGAGGGGTGGTTGATACAATGTTGATATATTAGTTATGAGGGGGTGGTTGATACAATGTTGATATATTAGTTATGAGGGGGTGGTTGATACAATGTTGATATATTAGTTATGAGGGGGTGGTTGATACAATGTTGATATATTAGTTATGAGGGGTGGTTGATACAATGTTGATATATTAGATATGAGGGGTGGTTGATACAATGTTGATATATTAGTTATGAGGGGTGGTTGATACAATGTTGATATATTAGTTATGAGGGGGTGGTTGATACAATGTTGATATATTAGTTATGAGGGGGTGGTTGATACAATGTTGATATATTAGTTATGAGGGGGTGGTTGATACAATGTTGATATATTAGTTATGAGGGGGTGGTTGATACAATGTTGATATATTAGATATGAGGGGGTGGTTGATACAATGTTGATATATTAGATATGAGGGGTGGTTGATACAATGTTGATATATTAGTTATGAGGGGTGGTTGATACAATGTTGATATATTAGTTATGAGGGGGTGGTTGATACAATGTTGATATATTGGTTATGAGGGTGTGGTTGATACAATGTTGATATATTAGTTATGAGGGGGTGGTTGATACAATGTTGATATATTAGTTATGAGGGGGGTGGTTGATACAATGTTGATATATTAGTTATGAGGGGTGGTTGATACAATGTTGATATATTAGATATGAGGGGGTGGTTGATACAATGTTGATATATTAGATATGAGGGGTGGTTGATACAATGTTGATATATTAGTTATGAGGGTGGTTGATACAATGTTGATATATTAGTTATGAGGGGGTGGTTGATACAATGTTGATATATTGGTTATGAGGGTGTGGTTGATACAATGTTGATATATTAGTTATGAGGGGGTGGTTGATACAATGTTGATATATTAGATATGAGGGGTGGTTGATACAATGTTGATATATTAGTTATGAGGGGGTGGTTGATACAATGTTGATATATTAGTTATGAGGGGGTGGTTGATACAATGTTGATATATTAGTTATGAGGGGGTGGTTGATACAATGTTGATATATTAGTTATGAGGGGGTGGTTGATACAATGTTGATATATTAGATATGAGGGGGTGGTTGATACAATGTTGATATATTAGTTATGAGGGGGTGGTTGATACAATGTTGATATATTAGTTATGAGTGGGTGGTTGATACAATGTTGATATATTAGTTATGAGGGGGTGGTTGATACAATGTTGATATATTAGTTATGAGGGGGTGGTTGATACAATGTTGATATATTAGATATGAGGGGGTGGTTGATACAATGTTGATATATTAGTTATGAGGGGTGGTTGATACAATGTTGATATATTAGTTATGAGGGGGTGGTTGATACAATGTTGATATATTAGTTATGAGGTGGTGGTTGATACAATGTTGATATATTAGTTATGAGGGGGTGGTTGATACATTTTTACATTTTAGTCATTTAGCAGACGCTCTTATCCAGAGCGACTTACAGGAGCAATTAGGGTTAAGTGCCTTGCTCAAGGGCACACTAACGTCATTTAGCAGACGCTCTTAGCCAGAGCGACTCACAAATTGGTGCGTTCACCCTATAGCCAGTGGGATAACCACTTTACAATTGGGGGGGTAGAAGGATTCCTTTATCCTATCCCAGGTATTCCTTAAAGAGGTGGGGTTTCAAATGTCTCCGGAAGGTGGTGAGTGACTCCGCTGTCCTGGCGTCGTGAGGGAGCTTGTTCCACCATTGGGGTGCCAGAGCAGCGAACAGTTTTGACTGGGCTGAGCGGGAACTATGCTTCCGCAGAGGAAGGGAGCCAGCAGGCCAGAGGTGGATGAGCGCAATGCCCTCGTTTGGGTGTAGGGACTGATCAGAGCCTGAAGGTACAGAGGTGCCGTTCCCCTCACTGCTCCATAGGCAAGCACCATGGTCTTGTAGTGGATACGAGCTTCAACTGGAAGCCAGTGGAGTGTGCGGAGGAGGGGGGTGACGTGAGAGAACTTGGGAAGGTTGAACACCAGACGGGCTGCGGCATTCTGGATGAGTTGTAGGGGTTTAATGGCACAGGCAGGGAGGCCAGCCAACAGCAAGTTGCAGTAGTCCAGACGGGAGATGACAAGTGCCTGGATTAGGACCTGTGCCGCTTCCTGTGTAAGGCAGGGTCGTACTCTCGAATGTTGTAGAGCATGAACCTGCAGGAGCGGGTCACCGCCTTGATGTTGGCGGAGAACGACAGGGTGTTGTCCAGGGTCACGCCTAGGCTCTTCGCACTCTGGGAGGAGGACACAGCGGAGTTGTCAACCGTGATGGCGAGATCATGGAACGGGCAGTCCTTCCCCGGGAGGACTGTTGATATATTAGTTATGAGGGGGTGGTTGATACAATGTTGATATATTAGTTAAGAGGGGTGGTTGTTACAATGTTGATATATACACCACCAGTCAAAAGCTGGGAAGGAGTTACTAAAACTAACTCAGACTCACTGGGAAGTAGCTACTAAAACTAACTCAGACTCAATGGGAAGTAGCTACTAAAACTAACTCAGACTCAATGGGAAGTAGCTACTAAAACTAACTCAGACTCAATGGGAAGTAGCTACTAAAACTAACTCAGACTCAATGGGAAGTAGCTACTAAAACTAACTCAGACTCAATGGGAAGTAGCTACTAAAACTAACTCAGACTCAATGGGAAGTAGCTACTAAAACTAACTCAGACTCAATGGGAAGTAGCTACTAAAACTAACTCAGACTCAATGGGAAGTAGCTACTAAAACTAACTCAGACTCAATGGGAAGTAGCTACTAAAACTAACTCAGACTCAATGGGAAGTAGCTACTAAAACTAACTCAGACTCAATGGGAAGTAGCTACTAAAACTAACTCAGACTCAATGGGAAGTAACTACTAAAACTAACTCAGACTCAATGGGAAGTAACTACTAAAACTAACTCAGACTCAATGGGAAGTAGCTACTAAAACTAACTCAGACTCAATGGGAAGTAGCTACTAAAACTAACTCAGACTCAACGGGAAGTAGCTACTAAAACTAACTCAGACTCAATGGGAAGTAGCTACTAAAACTAACTCAGACTCAATGGGAAGTAGCTACCTAGTAGCTGGGTGACAGCTGCACACGCATTCTACACATGAAGTACACCCATCATCAATACTTTTAATCACAAATAAACAATCATCAGTTTTAGAACTGAAAATGTACCATTATTTGTGTAAAACTAACAGTGAAATACGACTCAGACTCATCCTCTGGCTTAAAAACTGAAGTCCAAACTCTGGTGGTACGGTAGCTCAATGTATGGTAGTTTCCTGGGAAGACACAGAAGAAAAACAACACTTCTCAATCAAAATCATCTAACCTGTAGCAGAGCGCTTTGACACACCCACTCCTTTTCCACACGCCCACTACTTTCCTTTCGACACACCCACTCCTTTTCCACATGCCCACTACTTTCCTTTCGACACAGCCACTCCTTTTCCACCACGCCCACTACTTTCCTTTCGACACACCCACTCCTTTTCCACACGCCCACTACTTTCTTTTCGTCACACCCACTCCTTTTCCACATGCCCACTACTTTCCTTTCGACACACCCACTCCTTTTCCACACGCCCACTACTTTCCTTTCGACACACCCACTCCTTTCCTTTCCACACGCCCACTACATTCCTTTCCACACACCCACTTGGCCATACTCCGTTCGCCATATTTGGATGCAGCTACCCCCTTTTCAGTGGAAAGCCAAAAGGTGGTTCCACCCAGAGCCATGTGTTTAGACTGAGCCAGCTCACAGTACAATTCCACCATATCCGCTTACGGGTTAATGTTTTGGTTGGCCAACAATATTTTAAGACTATTTTAATGCCTGTCTGTTTAGTGCTCCTTGCTTGATGTTGCTGAACCCTTATTGGGAGGTGACTAACTAGTCAGTATATTCTACTGAGTCATATGGATACCAGTCCATTCAATGGCTGTAAAAGTGGGTAAAAACAGAAAAGCATATAACTGTAGCTATGTGGTCTTTACTTGATGTGGTGTGCAGCATAGAGTATATAGTCCTTTAGTCTCTATGGGCCAGATGGCCAGTTGGTGAGGGCTACAGCATGGGGAAAGAAACTGTTCAGATGGGGGTCTATAACATCCAATCAAATAGGTTTACAGCAGCGGACAGTTGAAAATTCATCGCTACTAACTCAAACTTCCTTGGTTTAAATAAAAACAATTTCTGTAAAGATAAAAAAGTATATAACTTTTAAATCATGAGCCTCATCTTGAGGAGTCACCTGTGACAGTATTCATAAAGAGTAGGAGTACTGATCTGGGATCAGTTTTTCCTTTAGATCATAATGAAACAGATTAAATGGACAGGGGGGACCTGATCCTAGATCAGCACTCCTCCTCTGGGAAACTGCATGTATGAAACCGAACACATAGTCGTAGTCTAGTTACAGCAGGTGTTTACTGCCATCTAGTGGAAGATATCAATAAAACACTTTATTATCAGGATGGGGAGACGAATGAGCTGAAACAGAACGTGGAATAGCCTTCATTTCTCAGAACAAAGAATAGACTGACGAGTTTTAGAAGAAAGTTATTTGTTTCTGGCCATTTTGAGGCTGTAATCGAACCCACAATTGCAGATGCTCCAGATACTCAACTAGTCTCAAGAAGGCCAGTTTTATTGCTTCTTTAATCAGCACAACAGTTTTCAGCTGTGCTAACATAATTGCAAAGGGTTTTCTAATGATCAATTATTCTTTTAAAATGATCAACTTGGATTAGCAAACACAACGTGCCATTGGAACACAGGACTGATGGTTGCTGATAATGGGCCTCTGTACGCCTATGTAGATATTCGATTAAAAATCAGCCGTTTCCAGCTACAATAGCCATTTACAACATTAACAATGTCTACACTGTATTTCTGATCAATTTGATGTTATTTTAATGGACAAAAAAATTGATTTTCTTTCGAAAACAAGGACATTTCAAAGTGACCCCAAACTTTTGAACGGTAGTGTATATCAGAACAAATAGCAGCAGGAATGGTTATACAGCTAGAGACACAATACTGTTAAAATATATATCAGAACATATAGCAGCAGGAATGGTTATACAGCTAGAGACACAATACTGTTAAAACATATATCAGAACATATAGCAGCAGGAATGGTTATACAGCTAGAGACACAATACTGTTAAAATATATATCAGTATATTATGGAAACTAGTTATTGCAGATAAATACAATTATAATAAACCACATATACAAAATGTGTTGTTTGGCTAGCCCCATGGATCCTAGCAGTGGATAGTTCTAAATAAATTATATCTATAAAAGTGCTGATCCAATGAGGTGTGGTGGTTGCCATCTTAGTTCCAACATCTTTTTAGCTGCTGTCCAACCTGACAACATTATACGTCTTTGCTGTAATGACAGTGGTGAATTATCATTCAGTAATAACAGTTTGGGGGAACAAGGTATGAGGATACCTCTTTCCAAAACATGTCCCCTGGTCACTCCCAGTACATATAATTAAAGGAGCCCAAGGCACCTTGATTACATAGATCACACAGAGGAGCGGTTGTGATTTCTATAAAATGATGTTTTCTAGGTGGAAGGTATACCCTGTGTATGAGATTAAAATGTATCAGCTGATGATTAGGATTGTTAGATGAACCCACTAAGTTCCTGATGAACTCAACTGATGAGCCTCTTTAGCAGCTAGTTCCATGGACACACTGATTTCAATGTCCTTTGCCAAGGTCAGATGACTTTCAGTCAACAGTCTCTTTTGTGTGGCTTCACTCCGTAGCCCACATACTAGTCTGTCTCTAATGATGTCATTTAGAACAGCATTAAACTCAGTGTTCTGGTAGTTTCTTTAATGCAGCAGCAAACATTGTTACTGATTCTCCCTCTTCCTGATGTCTCCTGTGGAACCTGAACCGTTCAGCATTAATTAGTGGTTCTGGTGAAAAATGTCCTTTAAGTATCTCCACAATATCCCCATACGTCTTATTACCTGTTCTGTCTGGCTGTAGCAGGCTGCCTAGTAAATTAAATGTCTTTGGCCCCATTACACTAAAACATGGAGGCACAATGTTGTCCTCATCCATGTCATTTACAAGAACAAAATATTCAAACCGTTCTGTATATGAGCTCCACTTCTCAATACTTTTATCAACTGTCCAATGTTTCCAACAATTCCAATAATTTTTCATTTCTCAATAGGCTCCTGATTGTCACTCACTTCAATATTGTCCTCAACCAAAGCAATATTTTCCTCAGTCATGTGATCTTCATTCACTTCACTCACTGACGTATCCTCCTAAATTCGCTCATTTAGCAGATTTAATTAAAAGGTTTGTCTTCACAGTTGAATAAATGTCCTATCCTTTAATCACTGTATATTCCTCCTTTTTAATCACGTTGTTTTCCCGCTCCGATGTCCATCTCCAGTCCTTTTCTGCCGTCCATGACGATGTTAACTCCAGTGGTGGAAAAAGTACCCAATTGTCATACTTGAGTAAAAGTAAAGATACCTTAACAGAAAATGACTCAACTAAAAGTGAAAGTCACCCAATAAAATACTACTTGAGTATAAGTCTAAAAGTATTTGGTTTTAAATATACTTAAGTATCAAAAGTAAATGTAATTGCTAAAATATACTAAAGTATCAAAAGTAAAAGTACAAGTATAAATCATTTCAAATTCCATACATAAAGCAAACCAGACAATTTTCTTGTTTTTAAAATGTACGTTCAGCCAGAGGCACACTCCAACATTCAGATAATTTACAAACTAAGCATTTGTGTTTAGTGAGTCTGCCAGATCAGAGGCAGTAGGGATGTTCTCTTGATAAGTGCGTGAATTGGACCATTTTCTGTCCTGCTAAGCATTCAAAATGTAACGAGTACTTTTTGGGCGTCAGGGAAAATGTATGTGTCACGACCGTCTTCAAAAGGAGCAGACCAAAGCGCAGCGCGTTGAGTGAACATGACTTTATTTGAGTAAAGACACGAACGACAAAAACAATAAACAAAGACGGCTAGTGAAGTCCACAGTTACAAAATCTGAATACGGAACAAAAACCCACAAAACCAAGGTGAAACCACACAGTTTAAATATGGCTCCCAATCAGAGATAACGAGCCGACAGCTGTCACTCGTTACCTCCGATTGGGAGTCACATGAATACAAACAAGGAAGACAACCCCTAGACACCCCAACCAAACAGCACACAACAAAACGAACACACCCTATACCCAACCTAACCCACACAACACCCAACAATACAAACACACCCTGGTTCATAAACAACGTCCCGGAACCAGAGCGTGACAGTACCCCCCCCTATAGGTGCGAACCCCGGGCGCACCATCATAAAGTCTAGGGGAGGGTCTGGGTGGGCGTCTGTCCACGGTGGCGGCTCTGGCCCCGGTCGTGATCCCCACCCCACCACAGTCACAAACTGCTTAAGTAGCCTCCTCCCACTGACCACCCTCCAAACTAACCCACCTGGATAAAGGGGCAGCTCCGGACGAAGAGGCAGCACCGGACTAAGGGACAGCACCGGACTAAGGGGCAGCACCGGACTAAGGGGCAGCACCGGGCTAAGGGGCAGCACCGGGCTCAGGGACAGCACCTGACTAAGGGGCAGCACCGGACTAAGGGGCAGCACCGGGCTAAGGGACAGTACCTGACTAAGGGGCAGCACCGGACTGAGGGGCAGATCCTGGCTGGCTGGCTCTGGCGGATCCTGGCTGGACGGCTCTGGCGGATCCTGGCTGGACGGCTCTGGCGGATCCTGGCTGGCGGAAGGCTCTGGCTGATCCTGTCTGGCAGAAGGCTCTGGCTGATCCTGTCTGGCGGAAGGCTCTGGCTGATCCTGTCTGGCGGAAGGCTCTGGCTGATCCTGTCTGGCGGAAGGCTCTGGCTGATCCTGTCTGGCGGAAGGCTCTGGCTGATCCTGCCTGGCGGAAGGCTCTGGCTGATCCTGTCTGGCGGAAGGCTCTGGCTGAAGGCTCTGGCTGATCCTGTCTGGCGGAAGGCTCTGGCTGCTCCTGTCTGGCGGAGAGCTCTAGCGGCTCCGGTCTGGCGGACGGCTCTGAAGGCTCATGGCAGACGGGCGGCTTTGCAGGCTCAGTACAGACGGGCAGTTCCTGCGGCGCTTGGCAGACGGACAGTTCAGACGGCGTTGGGCAGACGGGCAGTTCAGGCGCCGTTGGGCAGACGGACAGTTCAGGCCCCGTTGGGCAGACGGCAGACTCTGGCCGTCTGAGGCGCATCGTAGGCCTGGTGCGTGGTGCCGGAACAGGAGGTACCGGGCTGAGGACACGCATCTCAGGGCTAGTGCGGGAAGCAACAACAGGACGCACAGGACTCTGGGGACACACAGGAGGCTTGGTGCGTGGTGTATGCACTGGTGGTAAAGGGCTGGAGACACGCACCATCGAGCCAGTGCGTGGAGGAGACACAGGGGCTCTGAAGACGCACAGGAAACCTGGTGCGTGGTGTAGGTACTGGTGGTACTGGGCTGGAGCGAGGAGGTGGCGCCGGAAATACCGGACCGTGCAGGCGTACTGGCTCCCTTGAGCACTGAGCCTGCCCAACCTTACCTGGGTTGATGCTCCCCGTCGCCCGACCAGTACGGGGAGGTGGAATAACCCGCACCGGCCTATGTGGGCGAACCGGGAACACCATGCGTAAGGCTGGTGCCATGTACGCCCGGCCCGAGGAGACGCACTGGTGACCTGCTGCGTGGGACCGGCTTCATGACATCCGGCTCAACACTCAATCTGGCCCGGCCGATACGTGGAGCTGGACTGTACCGAACCGGGCTATGCCTGCGTACAGGAGACACCATGCGCTCAACTGCGTAACACGGTGTCTGCCCGTACTCTCGCTCTCCACGGTCAGTCCAGGGAGTAGGCGCAGGTCTCCTACCTGACTTCGCCACACTCCCTCTTAGCCCCCCAAGAAATTCTTGGGTAGTACCCACAGGCTTCCAGTCTTGCCTCCGTGCTGCCTCCTCATATCGCGCCTCTCGGCTTTAGCTGCCTCCAGCTCTTCACGAGGACGGCGATATTTTCCCGGTTGTGCCCAAGGCCCCTTACCATCCAGTATCTCCTCCCATGTCCATGAATCCTTTATGGGTGGATATAAATCCTGTGTAGGTGGATCCTGTTGCCGCTTGACACGCCGCTTGGTCCTTTTGTGGTGGGTTTTTCTGTCACGACCGTCTTCAAAAGGAGCAGACCAAAGCGCAGCGCGTTGAGTGAACATGACTTTATTTGAGTAAAGACACGAACGACAAAAACAATAAACAAAGACGGCTAGTGAAGTCCACAGTTACAAAATCTGAATACGGAACAAAAACCCACAAAACCAAGGTGAAACCACACAGTTTAAATATGGCTCCCAATCAGAGATAACGAGCCGACAGCTGTCACTCGTTACCTCCGATTGGGAGTCACATGAATACAAACAAGGAAGACAACCCCCTAGACACCCCAACCAAACAGCACACAACAAAACGAACACACCCTATACCCAACCTAACCCACACAACACCCAACAATACAAACACACCCTGGTTCATAAACAACGTCCCGGAACCAGAGCGTGACAGTATGGAGTAAAAAGTACATTATTTTCTTTAGGAATGTAGTGAAGTGAAAGTAAAAGTTGTCAAAAATATAAATAGTAAAGTACAGATACTTTAAGTTGTCAAAAAAAGATACCCCAATAAACGACTTAAGTAGTACTTTAAAGTATTTTTACTTAAGTACTTTACACCACTGGTTAACGCTCTTTCTTAGCTAGCTCGACTATGCACTTGCCTCTGCTAGCAATACACTGTGCTAACATTAGCCTATACTGTACCCCAGAAAATAACAGTTTTAAGCAGTTGTAAAAACCCACTTCTTCCAGACAGAATAGTTTCTGTAGATTCAGACTTACTCATCACCAATCTGTTGTTATGTCTCGTGGGTTTCATAACCACGTCTGTATAACAATTCAATAATGATGAGACAGGAGACAGGAATCAGTTCAACCATTTATCTGGAACGTGATCATCTCAACACATACAAACCCCCATGATGCTCTGCAGCACAACCCCAATATACAACAAATACATGGATAAGTAAATGGACACTAAACAAAACTCATAGAGGAATTTAAATGTTCAGCTGTAGAAAGTAGGGCCATGGGATAGGGTCAGAAAGGTCAGTATGTTTGATAACTGGTTACAGAGGTGACATAACAAGCATAAGGTCCATTATAACACAGTGAAGTAGAGGTGGGAGCTAAAAGCAGACATGGACAGTGAGACGGTGTGAGGAGGTCAGGGGTGAAACACTAGATCAGGACATGTTAGAAATGTCAAGTGTGTGAGTGTGTGTGTCCAGTGTGTGTGTGTGAGTGTGTGTCAAGTGTGTGTGTGTGTGTTAAGTGTGTGTGGGTTCAGCGTGTGTGTGTCCAGTGTGTGTGTGTCCAGTGTGTGTGTGTGTGTGTGTGTGTGTCCAGTGTGTGTGTGTCTAGTGTGTGTGTGTCCAGTGTTTGTGTTCAGTGTGTGTGTGTGTTCAGTGTATGTATGTGTGTCCAGTGTGTGCGTGTGTGTGTGTGTGTGTCCAGTGTGTGTGTGTGTGTGTGTGTGTGTCCTGTGTGCATGTGTGTTCAATGTGTGTGTGTCAAGTATGTGTGTGTGTTCAGTGTCAGTGTGTGTGTGTGTGTTCAGTGTGTGTGTCCAGTGTGTGTGTGTGTTTGGCCCAGCGTCTTCCAGGGTAGGGCAGGGAATGGCCGGCAGGGATGTAGCTCAGTTGGTAGAGCGTGGCATTTGCAACGCCAGGGTTGTGGGTTCGATTCCAGTATGAAAAATAAATAAAAATGTATGCACTCACTAACTGTAAGTCGCTCTGGATAAGAGCGTCTGCTAAATGACGTAAATGTAAATGTAAATGAGGTGTGTGTGGGTCCAGTGTGTGTGTGTGTGTGTGTGTGTGTGTGTGTGTGTGTGTGTGTGTGTGTGTGTGTGTGTGTGTGTGTGTGTGTGCCTGTGTGTGTGTCAGGTGTGTGTGTGTCCAGTGTGTGTGTGTCCAGTGTGTACGTGTGTGGGTCCAGTGTGAGTGTGTGTGTGTGTGTGTCCAGCGTATGTGTGTGTGTCCAGTGTGTGTGTCCAGTGTGTGTGTGTGTGTGTCCAGTGTGTGTGTGTGTCCAGTGTGTGTGTGTGTGTGTGTGTGTCCAGTGTGTGTGTGTGTGTGTGTGTGTGTCCTGTGTGTGTGTGTGTCCAGTGTGTGAGAGTGTGTGTGTGTGTGTGTGTGTCCAGTGTGTGTGTGTGTCCTGTGTGTGTGTGTGTGTCAGGTGTGTGTGTGTGTGTCCAGTGTGTGTGTGTCCTGTGTGTGTTTCCTGAGTGTGTGTGTGTGTGTGTGTGTCCAGTGTGTGTGTGTGTCCAGTGTGTGTGTGTCCTGTGTGTGTGTGTGTTTGTCCAGTGTGTGTGTGTGTGTGTGTGTGTGTCCAGTGTGTGTGTGTGTCCAGTGTGTGTGTGTGTCCTGTGTGTGTGAGTGTGTGTGTCCAGTGTGTGTGTGTGTGTCCTGTGTGTGTGTGTGTGTCCTGTGTGTGTGTGTGTTTGTCCAGTGTGTGTGTGTGTGTGTGTCCAGTGTGTGTGTCCAGTGTGTGTGTGTCCTCTGAGTGTGTGTGTGTGTGTCCAGTGTGTGTGTGTTCAGTGTGTGTGTGTGTGTGTGTCCAGTGTGTGTGTGTGTCCAGAGTGTGTGTGTCCAGTGTCCAGTGTGTGGGTGTGTTTGTCCAGTGTGTGTCCAGTGTGTGTGTGATCAATGTATGTGTGTCCTGTGTGTGTGTGTGTGTGTGTTTGTGTTCAGTGTGTTTGTTCAGTGTGTGTGTGTGTGTCCAGTGTGTGTGTGTGTCCAGTGTGTGTGTTTGTCAGTGTGTGTGTGTGTGTCCAGTGTGTGTGTGGGTGTGTTTGTCCAGTGTGTGTGATCAATGTATGTGTGTCCTGTGTGTGCGTGTGTGTGTGTGTCCAGTGTGTGTTTGTCCGGTGTGTGTGTGTTCAGTGTGTTTGTTCAGTGTGTGTGTTTGTGTGTACAGTGTGTGTGTATCAAGTGTGTTTGTGTGTCCAGTGTGTGTCAGTGTGTGTGTCCAGTGTGTGTGTGTGTCCAGTGTGTGTGTCCAGTGTGTCAGTGTGTGTGTGTGTGTGTGTGTGTGTGTGTGTGTGTGTCTAGTGTGTGTGTTTGTGTGTACAGTGTCCAGTGTGTATTTAACATAGGGACACCGAGTCCCAAACCCTAAACCCTGGATAGAGGGGCTCAGTGAATGTGGAGTGGAATGTGAACAGGTGGGTCAGTGTGTCAGAGGAGACTCTGTAGAAGGACAGAGTGCCGGCTGGCCAGTCCAGATACACTCCTACTCTGTGGGAGCTGGAGGAGGGGACGTCTATGGGAGTGGACTTATTATTGTGACAGGCAGAGTAACTGTTGCCTGAGCAGTCAAGACTCCAGGACTTGTCATTACCTCCAAGCCAACAGTCACTACCCCTTCCTCTCCTGCTGATTCCTTTATATGTAACTCCTATAACAGCCCCTCCACTCCACTCTACTTCCCAGTAACAGCGCCCAGTCAGACCCTCTCTACACAGCACCTGTCTATGGCCCTCAAATCTCTCTGGGTGATCAGGATACGGCTGCTCCTCTCTCCTCCATGTCACCTTTCTGTTCTCCTCAGACAGAGAGAGGAATCTGTTTACTGTGTTTAGGTCCAGTGTGAGATCACAGACATCTGATGGATGAAACCAGACACAATATTAGAAATCATCATCATTCACATTAGAATGTTAACTCACTTTTCACTAATTCATTTAATGTAGATGTTTCTAGGTATCAAAAGGAGAAGTTAAGGTAACTTGAGACTTGTTGAATGATCATATGTTATACTGTATGGTAATATAAAACACACTTTTTCCCATTAATTACACACACACACACATCTGAAACACACACACTGGACACACACACACACACACACACACATTTCTAACGTAACACGAACACGCAACACACACACACAGACATTAATTACATACACACACACACATCCTGAATACACATACACCCTGAACATACACACACACACACACACACCTTCATGCATGCATTGTGCTTCTGTAGAACTATAGCTGATATTTAATATGACCAAGTAAGTAATGATGGTGGTCTTTGACTTTGACTTCACTTGAATTAAGACTTATTCTTAGTCATATTCTTCACAGCAGTCAACACTCACATTTTCTAAGTCCAGGTTTCATTGTGATCTCTACACCATGTTCCACACTGTAGCGGTAAGCAGAAAAACATACAGTCATTGAGGGATACACCTGAACTCACACACACACACACACACACACACACACACACACACACACACACACACACACAGTCAGCATATAACTTTGTACAAGCTGTGGTAAAAATTTTTGTATGTGTGTGTGTGTGTCTGTGTGTGTGTGTGTGTATCCAGTGTGCGTGTGTCCAGTGTGTGTGTGGTGTGTGTGTGTGTCTGTGTGTATTTGTGTGTGTGTTTCCTTTTTGTGTGTCTAGGACCATGTGTGTGTGTGTGTGTGTGTGTATCCAGTTTGTGTGTGTATGTGTGTCAAGTGTGTGTGTGTGTGTGTGTGTGTCCAGTGTGTGTGTGTGAGTCCAGTGTGTGTCCAGTGTGTTTGTGTCCAGTGTGTGTGTGTCCTGTGTGTGTGTGTAGCTGTGTGTGTGTTTGTCCAGTGTGCGTGTGTGTCCAGTGTGTGTGTGTGTGTGTGTGTATGTCCATTGTGTGTGAGTGTGTGTGTGTGTCCAGTGTGTGTGTGTGGGTCCAGTGTGTGTGTGTGTGTGTGTGTCTGTGTGTGTGTGTGTGTTTCCTTTTTGTGTGTCTGGGACCAGTGTGTGTGTGTGTGTGTGTGTGTCCAGTTTGTGTGTGTATGTGTGTCAAGTGTGTGTGTGTGTCCAGTGTGTGTGTGTATGTGTGTGTGTCCAGTGTGTGTCCAGTGTGTGTGTCCAGTGTGTCTGTGTGTCCTGTGTGTGTGTGTAGGTGTGTGTGTTTGTCCTGTGTGTGTGTGTGTCCATGTGTGTGTGTGTGTGTGTGTGTGTGTGCCCAGTGTGTGTGTGTGTCCAGTCTGTGTGTGTGTCCAGTCTGTGTGTGTGTCCAGTGCGTGTGTCTAGTGTGTGTGAGTGTGTGTGTGTGTGTCTAGTGTGTGTGTGTGTGGGTCCAGTGTGTGTGTGTGTCTGTGTGTGTGTGTGGGTCTAGTGTGTGAGTGTGTGTGTGTGTCCAGTGTGTGTGTTTGTGTGTGTCCACTGTCTGTGTGTGTGTGTATTTGTGTGTGTGTTTCCTTTTTGTGTGTCTGGGACCAGTGTGTGTGTGTGTATGTGTGTCAAGTGTGTGTGTGTCCAGTGTGTGTGTGTGTGTGTGTCCTTTGTGTGTATGTGTCCAGTGTGTGTGTGCGTGTCCAGTTTGTGTGTGTGTGTCCAGTGTGTATGTGTGTGTCCAGTGTGTGTGTGTGTGTGTGTGTGAGTGAGTCCAGTGTGTGTCCAGTGTGTTTGTGTCCTGTGTGTGTGTGTAGGTGTGTGTGTGTTTGTCCAGTGTGCGTGTGTGTCCAGTGTGTGTGTGCGTGTGTGTGTGTGCCCAGTGTGTGTGTGTGTCCAGTGTGTGTAGGTGTGTGTCCTCTGTGTGTGTGTCCACTCTGTGTGTGTGTCCAGTGTGTGTGTGTGTGTGTCTGTCCAGTGTGTGTCCAGTGTGTATGTGTGTGTCAGTGTGTGTGTGTGTCCAGTGTGTGTGTGTGAGTCCAGTGTGTATCCAGTGTGCTTGTGTGTCCATTGTGTGTGTGTGTGTGTGTGTCCAGTTTGTGGTTTGTCCAGTGTGTGGACCCACAAACACACACACACACACTCACGCACTCGACACACACATACACACACACACACACACACACACACACACACACACTCACACTAACACTAACACACACACTGGACACACACACGCACTGGACACACACACACACACTGGACTCACACACACACACACAAACACACACACACACACAGTCTTTATATAACTTAGTCCATGTGGTGGTCAGAATGTTTGTCTTAACTAGCCTGATAACTCCAACATGTCTGATATGAACATTGACATAAACCCTCTACATACTTGAGTTTCTCCAGTCTGCAGTGTGGATCCTCCAGTCCAGCAGAGAGCAGTCTGACTCCTGAGTCTCCTGGGTGATTGTAGCTCAGGTCCAGCTCTCTCAGGTGTGAGGGGTTTGACTTCAGAGCTGAGACCAGAGAAGCACAGCCTTCCTCTGTGACTAGACAGCCTGACAGCCTGCAAAGAGTCAAATCATATTAAAACCACACTGCTATTCTTTGGTGATGAAAATAGTGGCAGTATATTTTTTTCACCGTTTAGAAATGAAAGTACTTTATGTATCTATTCCCCCTATTTAAAAAAGTCATAAGTATTCTGACCATTTGACATATAGTGTATTAAAGTTGTCAAAAGTTGAGTATTTGGTTGTGAACTCATTGGTTGCATTTGCAGTTTGTTTTGGTTGTGTTTTGGGTTATGTTTTGTCCAATAGTAACTGAATGATGGATGATGACTGGAGTAATTTTCTGTCTAAGTGAATAGATAACATGTTTCTAAACACTACTAAATTAATCCTGATGATGACATGATTAAGAAAAATCATGAATGAATCATGAATATTAATGAGTGAGAAAGTTACAGAGGCTACAACAAAACATGCTAACCTCTCACCATCACAAATAACAGAGGGGGTATGATCCTTGTTCCTCTGTAACTTTCTCATTCATCATCATTCACAATTCATTCATGATTATTCATAATCATGGTAGCATCCACATGAATGTAGAAGTGTTCAGAAACATCTTCTATTCTTACTGACAATACAAGTGAAGTGACTCCAAAATGACAGGACATTATTCACCATTCAGTTTCTATTGGGGAAAACATCATCCAAAACACAACCAAGACAAACTGCAAATGTATTCAACAAGTTTATAGAATCACAAGCTTGATGTAATCACTGCAGGTAAGGAATATGGGACCAAATACTAAACGTATGACTACTTTAATACAATATAAGTGAATATGTCCAAATAATTAAGACCTTTTCAAATGGGAGAACTAGATACATAAAGTGCTTTCATTTCTAAACAGTAACACAGATATGTATGAATAACCTCAAATAAAAGGTGACATTATATACTGTCACCTAATATGAAACATTCTATCTCAAATCCAAAAGGCTGGAGCAAAGCACCAAATGTAAAACTGTAAGCTTCACTGTCCAAACACATATGGTGTGGACTATGTGTGCCTGGTAAACACATGTGGATCTGGTGAACAGTTATCACTTGTTGACCAACTACAGGAATACTGACCTCAGAGTCTCCAGTTTACAGTGGGGGATTCCCCAGTCCAGCAGAGAGCAGCTTCACTCCTGAATCCTTCAGGTCATTGTTACTCAGGTCCAGCTCTCTCAGGTGTGAGGGGTTTGACTTCAGAGCTGAGACCAGAGAAGCACAGCCTTCCTCTGTGACTAGACAGCCTGACAGCCTGCAAAGAGTCAAATCATATTAAAACCAAACTGCTATTCTTTGGTGGTGAAAATAGTGGCAGTATATTTTTTCTATATTTGCAGATACATCAGTGTCCTGAAACCTGCCATATCTATTCATAAATTAATGTATCATTATTAGAAATTATCATAATATTGCTTGTAGAGAGAAACATGTATAGTACAACTATTTGAGTAGACTGACCAGAGCAGTTTAAAAAGCAGTATCAGTCAAAAGACAGACAGTGAGGTATCAGATTTAGATTGTATTGAGTATACAGTCCACACCATATATATTTTCACAGTGAAGCTAACATTTTAAATGTGGCTCTGTACTCCAGCATTTTGGATTTGAGATCAAATGTTTCATATGAGGTGACAGTATATAATGTCACCTTTTATTTGAGGGTATTTTAATACATATCTGTTTCACCGTTTAGAAATGAAAGCACTTTATGTATCTAGTCCCTATTTGAAGAAATCATAAGTATTCTGACCAATTCACTTATAGTGTATTAAAGTAGTCAAAAGTTGAGTATTTGGTTGTAAACTCGTTGGTTGCATTTGCAGTTTGTTTTGGTTGTGTTTTGGGTTATGTTTTGCCCAATAGTAACTGAATGGTGGATGATGACTGGAGTAATTTTCTGTCTAAGTGAGTAGATAACATGTTTCTAAACACTACTAAATTAATCCTGATGATGCCATGATTAAGAAAAAATATTTAATGAATCATGAATAATAATGAGTGAGAAAGTTACAGAGGCTACAACAAAACATGCTAACCTCTCACCATTACCAATAACAGAGGGGGTATGATCCTTGTTCCTCTGTAACTTTCTCATTCATCATCATTCACGATTCATTCATGATTATTCATAATCATAGTAGCATCCACATGAATGTAGAAGTGTTCAGAAACATCTTCTATTCTTACTGACAATACAAGTGAAGTGATTCCAAAATGACAGGACATTATTCACCATTCAGTTTCTATTGGGAAAAACATAATCCAAAACACAACTAAAACAAACTGCAAATGCATTCAACACGTTTGTAGAATCACAAGCTTGGTGTAATCACTGCAGGTAAGGAATATGGGACCAAATACTAAACTTATGACTACTTTAATACAATATAAGTGAATATGTCCAAATTATTACGACTTTTTCAAATGGAAGAACTAGACACATAAAGTGCTTTCATATCTAAACAGTAACACAGATATGTATGAAAATACCCTCAAATAAAAGGTGACATTCTGTACTGTTGCCTAATATGAAACATTCTATCTCAAATCCAAAATGCTGGAGCATAGCACCAAATTTAAAACTGTAAGCTTCACTGTCCAAACACATATGGTGTGGACTATGTGTGCCTGGTAAACACATGTGGATCTGGTGAACAGTTATCACTTGTTGACCAACTACAGGAATACTGACCTCAGAGTCTCCAGTTTACAGTGGGGATTCCCAGTTCAGCAGAGAGCAGCTTCACTCCTGAATCCTTCAGGTCATTGTTACTCAGATCCAGCTCTCTCAGGTGTGAGGGGTTTGACTTCAGAGCTGAGACCAGAGAAGCACAGCCTTCCTCTGTGACTAGACAGCCTGACAGCCTGCAAAGAGTCAAATCATATTAAAACCACACTGCTATTCTTTGGTGGTGAAAAATGTGGCAGTATATTATTTAAACATTTTCAGATATATCAGTGTCCTGAAACCTGCCATATATATCATTATTAGAAAAAATCATAATATTGTGTGTAGAGAGAAAAAATGTATAGTACGAATATTTGAGTAGACTGACCAGAGCAGTTTAAAAAGCAGTATCAGTCAAAAGACAGACAGTGAGGTATCAGATTTAGATTGTATTGAGTATACAGTCCACACCATATCTATTTTGACAGTGAAGCTAACATTTTAAATGTGGCTCTATACTCCAACATTTTGGATTTGAGATCAAATGTTTCGTATGAGGTGACAGTATTTAATGTCGCCTTTTTTTTTTTAGGGTATTTTCATACATATCTGTTTCACCATTTAGAAATGAAAGGACTTTATGTATCTAGTCCCCCTATTTGAAAAAGTCATAAGTATTCTGACCAATTCACTTATAGTGTATTAAAGTAGTCAAAAAGTTTAGTATTTGGTCCCAAACTTGTTTGTTTGCATTTGCAGTTTGTTTTGGTTGTGTTTTGGGTTATGTTTTGCCCGATAGTAACTGAATGGTGGATGATGACTGGAGTAATTTTTCTGTCTAAGTGAGTAGATAACATGTTTCTAAACACTACTAAATTAATCCTGATGATGACATGATTAAGAAAATCATGAATGAATCATGAATAATAATGAGTGAGAAAGTTACAGAGGCTACAACAAAACATGCTAACCTCTCACCATTACCAATAACAGAGGGGGTTTGATCCTTGTTCCTCTGTAACTTTCTCATTCATCATTATTCCGCGATTCATTCATGATTATTCATAATCATAGTAGCATCCACATGAATGAAGAAGTGTTCAGAAACATCTTCCATTCTTACTGACAATACAAGTGAAGTGACTCCAAAATGACAGGACATTATTCACCATTCAGTTTCTATTGGGAAAAACATAATCCAAAACACAACCAAGACAAACTGCAAATGCATTCAACAAGTTTGTAGAATCACAAGCTTGATGTAATCACTGCAGGTAAGGAATATGGGACCAAATACTAAACGTATGACTACTTTAATACAATATAAGTGAATATGTCCAAATTATTATGACTTTTCAAATGGAAGAACTAGACATCAAGTGTTTTCATTTCCTAAACAGTAACACAGATATGTATGAAAATACTCTCAAATAAAAGGTGACATTATATGCTGTCACCTAATATGAAACATTCTATCTCAAATCCAAAATGATGGAGCATAGCACCAAATGTAAAACTGTAAGCTTCACTGTCCAAACACATATGGTGTGGACTATGTGTGCCTGGTAAACACATGTGGATCTGGTGAACAGTTATCACTTGTTGACCAACTACAGGAATACTGACCTCAGAGTCTCCAGTTTACAGTGTGGATCCCAGTACAGCAGAGAGCAGTCCGAATCCTGAGTCTCCTGGGTGATTGTAGCTCAGGTCCAGCTCTCTCAGGTGTGAGGGGTTTGACTTCAGAGCTGAGACCAGAGAAGCACAGCCTCCGTCTGTGACTAGACAGCCTGACAGCCTGCGAGAATAAAATCCTATTAAAATCACACTGCTATATGTTTGTTCAACATTTTCAGATACATCAGAGTCCTGAAACCTGGAATATCTATTCATATATGTATATACAGTTGAAGTCGGAAGTTTACATACACCTTAACCAAATACATTCAAACTCAGTTTTCCATCATTCCTGACATTTAATCGTAGTAAAGATTCCCTGTCTTAGGTCAGTTAGGATCACCACTTTATTTTAAGAATGTGAAATGCTCAGAACCAATAGTAGAGAGAATGATTTATTTCAGCTTTTATTTCTTTCATCACATTCCCAGTGGGTCAGAAGTTTATATACACTCAATTAGTATTTGGTAGCATTGCCTTTAAATTGTTTAACTTGGGTCAAACGTTTCGGGTAGCCATCCACAAGCTTCCCACAATAATTTGGGTGAATTTTGGCCCATTCCTCCTGACAGAGCTGGTGTAACTGAGTCAGGTTTGTAAGTCTCCTTGCTCGCACACGCTTTTTCAGTACTGCCCACACATTTTCTATAGGATTGAGGTCAGGGCTTTGTGATGGCCACTCCAATACCTTGACTTTGTTGTCCTTAAGCCTTTTTGCCACAACTTTGGAAGTATGTTTGGGGTCATTGTCCATTTGGAAGACCCATTTTGCGACCAAGCTTTAACTTCCTGACTAATGTCTTGAGATGTTGCTTCAATAAACCACATAATATTTTCCTTCCTCATGATGCCATCTATTTTGTGAAGTGCACCAGGCCCTCCTGCAGCAAAGCAACCCCCACAGCATGATGCTGCCACCCCGTGCTTCATGGTTGGGATGGTGTTCTTCGGCTTGCAAGCATCCCCCCTTTTTCCTCCAAACATAACGATGGTCATTATGGCCAAACAGTTATATTTTTTGTTTCATCAGACCAGAGGACATTTCTCAAAAAAGTACCGATATTTGTCCCAATGTGCAGTTGCAAACCGTAGTTTAGCTTTTTATGGAGGTTTTGGAGCAGTGGCTTCTTCCTTGCCGTGAGCAGCCTTTCAGGTTATGTCGAATAGGACTCGTTTTACTGTGGATATAGATACATTTATACCTGTTTATATAGGCCTCCTGTACCTCAGTTGGTAGAGCATTGTGGCGCTTGCAACGCCAGGGTTGTGGGTTCGATTCCCACAGGGGGCCAGTATGAAAATGTATGCACTCACTAACTGTAAGTCGCTCTGGATAAGAGCGTCTGCTAAAATGTAAATATAGGACTTGTTTTACTGTGGAAATAGATACTTTTGTACCTGTTTCCTCCAGCATCTTCACAAGGTCCTTTGCTGTTGTTCTGGGATTGATTTGCACTTTTCGCACCAAAGTACGTTAATCTCTAGGGGACAGAACACATCTCCTTCCTGAGCAGTATGACGGCAGCGTGGTCCCATGGTGTTAATACTTGCGTATATTGTTTGTACAGATGAACGTGGTACCTTCAGGCGTTTGGAAATTGCTCCCAAGGGATGAACCAGACTTGTGGAGGTCTACAATTCTATTTCTGAGGTCTTTGCTGATTTCTTTTGATTTTCCCATGATGTCAAGCAAAGAGGCACTGAGGTTGAAGGTAGGCCTTGAAATACATCCACAGGTACACCTCCAATTGACTCAAATGATGTCAATTGCAGCCCATCAGAAGCTTCTAAAGCCAGACATCATTTTCTGGAATTTTTCAAGCTTGTTTAAAGGCACATTCAACTTAGTGTATGTCAACTTCTGACCCACTGGAATTGTGATGAAGTGAATTATAAGTGAAATAATCTGTCTGTAAACAATTGTTGGAAAAAATTACTTGTGTCCATGCACAAAGTAGGATGTCCTAACCGACTTGCCAAAACTATAGTTTGTTAACAAGAAATTGGTGAGTGGTTGAAAAACAAGTTTTAATGACTCAACCTAAGTGTATGTTAACTTCCGACTTCAACTGTATACTCACCAGTCAAAAGTTTGAACCCACACCTACTCCATTCAAATGTATTTTTTTACATTTAGTAAACTAATTTTTACATTGTAGAAGAAAGAGACTTGCTTTGGCCAAGAAACATGAGCAATGGACATTAGACCGTGAAATCTGTCCTTTGGTCTGATGGGTCCGAAATTTGAGATTTTGGTTCCAACGCCGTGTCTTTGTGAGAAGCGAGAGTAGGTGAAAATCGGATGATCTCTGCATGTGTAGTTCCCACCGTAAAGCATGGAGGAGGAGGTGTGATGGTGTGGGGGTGCTTTGCTGGTGACATTACTGTCTGTGAATTATTTAGTATTAGAATTAACTGTGCATGGCTACAGACTGCAGATCACATCCCATCTTGGTTTGGAGGGGACTATCATTTGTTTTTAACAGGATAATGACCAACACACCTCCAGGCTGTGTAAGGGCTATAGACCAAGGAGAAGGATGGAGTGTGCATCAGATGACCTGGCTCTCGTTAATAATCCGACCTCAACCCCAATTGAGATGGTTTGGGATGAGTTGGAACGCAGAGAGTGAAGGGGAAGAGCAGCCAACAAGTGTCATGTATATGTGGGAACTCCTTCAAGACCGTTGGAAAAGATTCAGGTGAAGCTATGAGAGAATGCCTAGAGTGTGAAAAGGTATCAAGGCAAAGGGGTGGCTAGTGAAGAATCTCAAAATAAAAATATTTTAATTTGTTTTAACAATTAAAGATATAGGTATTTCAAAGTTTTGATGTTTCACTGTTATTCTACAATGTAAAAAATAGTAAAAATAAAGAAAAAAGGGGTCAAACGTTGATTGGTATGTATATAAATGAATGAATGTATAATTATTAACAGTAGATAACATGTTTCCTAAACACTACTAAATTAATCATTGATGTGTGTGTGTCTCCAGTGGTGTGTGTGTATGTGTGTGTGTGTTATTGTGTGTTGGTGTGTGTGTAGGGTGTGTGTGTGTCAATGAGTTTGAGTCAGGTGTTAGTGTGTGTGTGTCAGTGTGTGTGTGTGTGTATTGTGTGGGTGTCCTGTGGGTGTGTGTGTGTTCCAGTGTCTGTCCAGTGTGTGTGTTATTGAGTATACAGGAATATGACCTCAGAGTCTCCAGTTTACAGTGGGGATTCCCAGTCCAGCAGAGGAGCAGCATCACTCCTGAATCCTTCAGGTCATTGTACGATCCAGCCTCAGGTGTGAGGGGTTTGACTTCAGAGCTGAGACCAGAGAAGCACAGCCTTCCTCTGGCACTAGACAGCGACAGCCTGCAAAGAGTCAAATCATATTAAAATCACACTGCTATTCTTGGTGGTGAAAAATGTGGAGTATATTATTTAAACATTTTAGATAATCAGTGTTGAAACCGCATATCATTCATAAATGGATTTATCGTTATTAGAAATAACAAATTATCAAAGTATTGCTTGTAGAGAGAAAAATATA
>NW_025533861.1:0-32500 GCF_020615455.1 Coregonus clupeaformis
AAAACAACTTTCTATGCGCTGGATTCAAATGACAACTTTCAAACAGGGAAGCGAACCACTTCACCAATCCATGTCCAGTCCCCAACAACCCGCAAAAACCAAGCCTACCAGGGTAACATGCACTCACCTGTTGCCCTGGTGGCCAGTTCCCAACGTCCTCACGGTGAGCGTCACGAGTACTGACTTGGTTTCTGCTCTCCTCTGTTGAAACCAAATGGAATAAGCTACTATACAGTGTGTGAGAGAGAGGAGGATAGAATGAGGTTGCGGGGGAGAAGGAGAGGGAAAGGGGCGTAAAGGGGAGAAAATGTAAGAGAGAGAGAGAGAGGGTGAGAGAAGCGAGAGAGAGAGTGAGAGGGTGAGAGAGAGAGAGAGGGTGAGGGAAGGGTGAGTAGGTGTTTTCCAGTCGCAGTTTCGCTTCTCCCAGCTGCTAGATGGGAAATGTGTATGTGTGTATGTGAGCGTGCGTGCAGCTTTATGTGTGTGGGGCTGGAAGCTTGGCTTCCACTCTCTGGGGAGCGTCTGTCTCAGTGTGTGTGTGTATGTAAGTGTGTGTGTGTGAATGTGTGTATGTGTTCTCTCTCTCTCTGGAGATTGTGACTGCAGCAGTGGAGGGCTGGAGTCATAAATACTCCTATTCTGTGACTCATTAATGTATTTATCCTACTGTCATCAAAATACTTTTCTCTCTCTCTCTCTCTCTCTCTCTCTCTCTCTCTCTCTCTCTCTCTCTCTCTCTCTCTCCCCTTCTCTCTCTCTCTGTCTCTCTCTCTCCTCTCTCTCTCTCTCTCTCTTTCTCTTGCTCTCTCTCTCTCTCTCTCTCTGCCCCCCTCTCTCTCTCTCTCTCTCTCTCTCTCTCTCTCGCTCTCTCTTTCTCTCTCCCACTTCCCTAAATGCCATGAAACAATGATTTATCTTTAAATACTTCTATCAAATAGCTATCATTTATTTATTTATTTATTTATTGTGTCAAGAACCAGACACTGTTGTGCTGTAATGTATCCCCATGTACAGTGAGGGGAAAAAAGGATTTGATTTTGTGCGTCTACCTTTACTGTCTAGAAATTATCGGTCTACTAATTTTAATGGTAAAGGTTTATTTGAACAGTGAAGACAGAATAACAACCAAAAAAATCCAGAAAAAATGTTTGTAAATTGATTTGCATTTTTAATTGGAAATAAGTATTTGACCCCTCATGAAAACATGACTTAGTATTTGGTGGCAAAACCCTTGTTTGCAATCACAGAGGTCGCGTTTTCTTGTAGTTGGCTAGCAGGTTTCACATCTCCAGGAGGGATTTTGTCCCACTCCTCTTTGCAGATCTTCTCCAAGTCATTAAGGTTTCGAGGCTGACGTTTGGCAGCTCAGACCTTCAGCTTCCCCTCCACAGATTTTCTATGGGATTGGAAGGTCTGGTGATTGGCTAGGGCACTCCAGGTACCTTATGTATGCTTTCTTCTTGAACCACTCCTTTGTTGCCTTAGCCGTGTGTTTTGGGTCATTGTCATGCTGGAATACCCATCCCGACCCATTTCCAATACCCTGGCTGAGGAAGGAGGTTCTCACCCTGGTTTGTGGTGCGTGGCCGTCCTTCGTCCTTTGATGCCGGTGAAGATGTCCTGTCCCCCAAACACCCCCAAAGCATAATGTTTCCCACCTCCATGTTTGACAGTGGGGATGGTGTTCTTGGGGTCTTAGGCAGCCATTCCTCCTCCTCCAACCACGGCGAGTTTAGTTGATGCCAAAGAGCTCAATTTTGGTCTCATCTGACCACAACCCACTTTCCACCCCAGTTCTCCTCTGAATCATTCTAAGATGTTCATTGGCAAACTTCAGACAGGCATGTTATGTGCTTTCTTGAGAGGGGGGACTTTGTGGGCGCTGCCAGGATTTCAGTCTTTCACGGCGTAGTGTGTTACCAATTGTTTTCTTGGTGACTATGGTCCCAGCTGCCTTGAGATCATTGACAAAAGATCACTCCCGTGTAGTTTCGGGACAGATTCCTCACCATTCTCATGATCATTGCAGCTCCCACGAGGTGAGATCTTGCATGGAGCCCCAGGCTGAGGGGAGATTGACAGTTCTTTTGTGTTTCTTCCATTTTCGAATAGTCGCACTTTCAACTGTTGCCACCTTCTCACCAAGCTGCTTGCGATGGTCTTGTAGCCCATTCCAGCCTTGTGTGGGTCTACAATCTTGTCCCTGTACATCCTTGGAGAGCTCTTTGGTCTATGGCCATGGTGGAGAAGTTTGGAATCTGATTGATTGATTGCTTCTGTGGACATGGACATGGATTTTTTGATTATTCTGTCTCTCACTGTTCAAATAAACCTACCATTAAAATGATAGACTGATCATTTCTTTGTCAGTGGGCAAGCGTGCAAAATCAGCTAGATATTATTTCTTCCCTCACTGTACCACTTTTTACAGTGCCATTACTTTACGGGTGTGTGTCACAAATGGACACCCTGTTCCCTATGTAGTGCTTTCTACTTTTGCAAAACATTGTGCACTATACAGCGAATATTATGCCATTTGTGATGCCCCCCATTGTCTATCTGCAGTATAATCACAATCGTTGTCAAATTAATATGAGGAACAAATATCTGTTTTGTATTCCAGAATAATGAATACTGCTTTTGATTGATGTTTCAAGTCAGCGTAAAACCTTGTTTGTCACTTTTGTATCCACTTGTTATATGACCTGCATCCCCAAATGGACTATTCCCTATATAGCACACTATTGTTGACCAGGACCCATAGAGGTTCTGGGCTCTGGTTTACAGGTCAAAAGTGAATTGTGCACTATTCAGGGAATAGGGATTTGCTATTCCTGGACATATTTTTCAGATATGACCCGAACTGAGCGGGGGTCTGAGGGGTTTGGCCTCCAAGCACAGGATGGACTGATTAAATTAATGAACACATGAATAAATAAAATGGCTGACTCTGGAACATCAGTTATCCTCTAATAGTGCGCCTACGGCTCAATCTGACCATGTGTCCCCAATTATCGGACTACGTAGTAGACTACTTTTGGCCAGGCGCATAGGCTTGACTGTGGGCCCCGGTTACTGGTCCAAAGTAGTGTACTATATAGAGAATAGGGTGCCATTATCTGGTCCCAAAGTAGTGTACTATATAGGGAATAGGGTTGCCAGGACCCATTGGGCTCTGGTCCCAAGTAGTGTATGCTATATAGGGAATAGTTGTGCCAGGGCCCATTGGGCTCTGGTCTAAATAGTGTACTATAGGGGAATGGGTGCCAGGGCCCATTTGGGCTCTGGTCCCAAATAGTGTACTATGGGGATGGGGACCATTGGGTCTGGAAAGTAGTGTACTATAGGGAATAGGGTGCCAGGGCCCATTGGGCTCTGGTTTAAAGTAGTGTACTATAGGGAATAGGGTGCTTAGTGGCCCCATTGGGCTATATAGGGGAATAGGGTGCCGTTCTCTGGTCCAAAGTGTTGCACTATATAGGAATAGGGAGCCGTTCTCTGGTCCAAGTAGTGCACAATAGGGAATGGGGTGACCCATTCTCTGTGTGCCAAAGTAGTGTAACATATAGGGAATAGGGTGCCATTCTCTGGTCCTAAGTAGTGCACTATGTAGGAATAGGAAGCGTTCTCTGGTCCAAAGTAAGTGCACTATATATGAATAGGGTGGCGATCTCTGGTCTAAGTAGTGCACTATGTAGGGAATGGGTGCCATTCTCTGTGGTCTAGTAGTCTGTATATTAGGGACTAGGGTGCCATTCTCTGGTCTAAAGTAGTGTACTATGTAGGGAATAGGGTGCCCATTCTCTGGTCCAAAGTAGTGTACTATGTAGGGAATACGAGTGCGTTCTCTGGTCCAAAGTAGTGTACTATATAGGAATAGGGTGCCGTTCTCTGGTCCAAAGTAGTGGACTATATATAGGGAATAGGGTGCCGTTCTCTGGTCTAAAGTAGTGTACTATGGGAATAGGGTGCCAGTTGGTTGGGCTCTGGTCATCAAAGTAGTGTACTATAGGGAATAGGGTGTCCAGGGCCCATTGGGCTCTGGTCTAAATTAGTGTACTATAGGGAATAGGGTGCCAGGGCCCATTGGGCTATATAGGGGGGAATGGGTGCCGTTCTCTGGTGTCAAAGTAGTGCACTATATGGGAATAGGTGCCATTCTCTGGTCTAAAGTAGTGCACTATGTAGGGAATAGGAAGACGTTCTCCTAAAGGGTTGCACTATATAGGGAATAGGTTTCGCCATTCTCTGGTCTCGAAAGTAGGCTATGCCAGGGAATAGGGTGCCATTCTCTCTGGTCTAAAGTAGTGTACTATATAGGGAATAGGGTGCCATTCTCTGGTCTAAAGTAGTGTACTATGTAGGGGAATAGGGTGCCATTCTCTGGTCCAAAGTAGTGTACTATATAGGGAATAGGGTGCCGTTCTCTGGTCCAAAGTAGTGTACTATATAGGGCGGATAGGGTGCCGTTCTCTGGTCCAAAGTAGTGTACTATATAGGGAATAGGGTGCCGTTCTCTGGTCTAAAGTAGTGCACTATATAGGGAATAGGGTGCCATTCTCTGGTCTAAAGTAGTGTACATATAGGGAATAGGGTGCCATTCTCTGGTCTAAAGTAGTGTACTATATAGGGGAATAGGGTGCCGTTCTCTGGTCCAAAGTAGTGTACTACATAGGGAATAGGGTTGTAGTTCTCTGTGGTCCAAAGTAGTGTACTACATAGGGAATAGGGTGCCGTTCTCTGGTCCAAAGTAGTGTGCTATATGGGAATAGGGTGCCGTTCTCTGGTCCAATAGTAGTGTACTATATAGGGAATAGGGTGCCGTTCTCTGGTCCAAAGTAGTGTATATATAGGGAATAGGGGTGTTGCGTTCTCTGGTCCCAAGTAGTGCACTATATAGAGAATAGGGTGCCATTCTCTGTGGTCCAAAGTAGTGTACTATATAGGGAATAGGAACCGTTTGAGACACATATTCTGAGTTTTGTGTTTTTTCTTTGTCAGGCAGACGTCACATTATACTGCTGGAGGAAAAGACTGCATATGCTACACATACTACTGATACTACAGATACTACTGATACTACCACGATGCTACGGATACTGCACATACTGCTGATGCTGGATGCTGCTGATGCTACCGGATGCTGCAGGATGCTACACATGCGCTACGGATGCTACCGGATGCTGCGGGTGCTGCTGATGCATGTGTGCGTGGCCCCCACGGTGCGGAGCTGCTGATGCCTTGCGGATGCACTGCTGATGCTACGGATTGCTGCCGGTGCTGCCGGATGCTACGGATGCTGCCGATTGCTGGATGCTGCGCACTGCTACGGATGCTACGGATGCTGCTGATGCTACGGATGCTGCGGATGCTGCCGGATGCTAGGGGTGCTGCTGATGCTGCGGATGCTGCCGGATGCTACGGATGCTGCTGATGCTACGGATATTGCTGACCCGCTACACATGCTACGGATGCTTTATAGATGCTACCGGATGCTACCGGATGCTGCGCGTGCTACAGATATTGCGGATACTGCGGATGCTGCACGGAACGTGAGATGCTGCTTGCTACCGGATGCCACAGATGCTTTGCTGATGCTACAGATATTGCTGATTACCGCACGCATACCACAGATGCTATGGATTGCTACGGATGCTACGGGTGCTCCACATACCACGGATATTACGGATACTGCTGAGTGCTACGGATGCTACGGATACTACACGCGCTGCAGATGCTACGGATACTACTGATGCCTCGGATACTGCGGATGCTGCTGATGCTACTCGGATGCTGCACGATTGCTGCGTACATGCTACGGATGCTATGGATGCTGCGGATGCTGGCGGATGCTGCGCATGCTACGGGTATTGCGGATGCTGCGGATTACTGCTCATGCCTACAGATAGTGCGGATGCTACGGATGCCGGATGCTACCCGGATGCTGCATATGCTGCTGATGCTACGGATGCTCGCCGGACGCTACCGGACGCTACGGATGCGGCGGATGCTGCGGGATTGCTGCCGATGCTGCGGATATTGCGGATGCTACGGATGCTACGGATGCTGCTGATGCTGCGGATGCTGCGGATGTGCTGGTGCTTACGGATGCTGCCCGGATGCTGCGATGGTGCTGATGCTGCGGATGCTACGGATGCTGCCGGATGCTGCGGATGCTACGGATGCTGCAATGCGCGGTTGCTCGCTGATTGCTGCGGATGCTACGGATGCTGCTGAGTGCTGCGGATTGCTGCTGATTGCACTGCGGATTGCTCCGCTATCGCGCTGCCGATTACTGCGTATGCTACGGATTGGCTGCTGGTGCTACGGAATACGGATGCTGCTGATGCTACGGATGCTGCGTATGCATACGGATGCTGCTGGTGCTCGCTGGTGCTACGGATGCCGCGGATGCTGCGCTATGCTACGCCCATGCTGCTGATGCTGCCATAGTGCGGATGCTGCTGATGCTACGGATGCCACAGATACTACATATACTACATATGCTGCTTTGATGCTGCGGATAATACCAGATGCTACACGATGCTAAAGATGCTGCACATTACTGCTGATCGCTACAGATGCTCGCCACGGTGTACGCTGTGCTGCTGATGCCACGGATATTACGGATGTGCTGCTGATGCCAGGGATTGCTGTGGTTCACTTGCTGATGTCCGGATGACTGCTTGCTTACGGATAGTGCTGATTGCTGCACGGGCTGCGGATGCTATGATGCTGCGGATGCTACGGATGCTGCCGTGCTGCGGATATTACGGATGCTGCTGTGCTGCGGATGCTACGGATGCTGCACGTGCTGCGGATGCTGCGGATGCTGCTCAGTGCTGCCCGGATGCTACGGATGCTGCTGATGCTACTGCGATGCTGCTCATGCTGCGCTCTGCAGTTGCTATGGATGCTGCGGATACTACCGGATGCTCGCGTGCTACGGATATTACGGATGCTGCCGATGCTGGATGCTACGGATACTGCCGCACTACGGATGCTGACGGATACTGCCGATTACTGCGGATGCTGCGGATGCTGCTGATTGCTACGGATGCTGCACGAGTGCTGCACGCCTCGCGGATGCATGGATGCTGCGGATGCTACGGATGCTCGCGTGCCACGGATAGTGCGGATGCTGCGGATTGCTGCCGATTGCTGCGTGTAGTGCGGATGCTGGATGCTCGCGGATGCTGCGGTATGCTGCGTATGCTGCATTGCTGCGGATGCTGCCCGGACGCTTGCGGATGCTCGGATGCTACGGATGCTGCGGATTGCTACGGATAGTGCGGTTGCTGCTTGCGCTGCGGATGCTACGGATGCCGCGGATGGTGCTGCTGCTGCGGTGCCTGCGGATGCTGCACGGATGCTGCCCGGATGCCACGGATCTGCCACGCTGCGCGGTGCTGCCAGGTTGCCGCGGATGCTGCGGATGCTGCTGGTTGCTACGGATACTGCACTGATGCTGCGGATACTACGCGATCGCTGCTGATTACTGCATGTGCTACTTTGATGCTGCTCCGGTGCTGCGGATAATGCCGGATGCTCCCCCGATTGCTACGGTTGCTGATACACTACGGATGCTGCGAGTGCTCGCTGGTGCTGCGGGTGCTGCGGATGCTACACTTATTACTACCCCATGCTGCTGATGCTGCACCCAGTACGGATACTGCTGATGCCAAACGGATACTGCGCGTATACTGTGTACTGCTGGGTTTTCTGCTGATGCTACGGATGCTGCGGATGCGTGTGCTCGCATGCTGTGATACTACGGATAAGGATTAGTGCTGCTGATGCTAGATACTGGTGATGTACTCTATCTAGAGCTGCGGATCGATTACTGCGCGATGCCGCGGTGATGCCACGGATTGCTGCGGATGCTGCTGATGCCACCGATGCTGCTGATGCTACCGATTGCTGCGGGTACTACGGATTACTTGATGCTGCGGAGTGCTGATGCTGCGTACTGCGGATGCTACAGATGCTGCAGATGCACGGATACTACGGTCACGCTGCGGATAGTCGCAGATGCTGTGGTGCTGCGGATGCTGCGGGTGCTGCTCGTGCTGCGGATGCTGCTGATGTGCTGACACGGATGCTACGGCGGATGCTACGGATGCTGCCGGATGCTACTGCGTGCTGCGGATGCTTGAGATTGCCTACGGATGCTGCTGGTCTCCATGCTGCGCATGCTACGGATGCGTTACGGATGCTGCGGATTGCTGCACGATGCTGCTGGCGCTATTACGGATGCTGCGGATGCTGCGGATGCTGCCGGATGCTGCTGATGCTGCTGATGCTGCGGATGCTACCGGATGCTACGGATGCTGCGGATGCTGCTCGGTGCTGCGGTATGCCTGCGGATATGCGGATGCTGCGGATGCCACCGGATACTCTGATGCTGCCGATGGTGCCGGTTACCGCGGATGCTACGGGTGCTACGCGATACTACAGATGCTGCGTGATAGTGCCGACGCTGCGGATTCTCGATGCTACGGATGCCACAGATGACATGCTATGCGCATGTACCGTGCTCATATCGCGGTCTGTGATTCTAGCGGATGCTACGTAGTGCTCTGATGATATGCTACGGATACTGATGCTGATGCCTGCGGAATACTGCGTATGCTACAGATGCCACGTACTACGGAATGCTGCTGGTGGCTGCTGATTGCTACCGGATGCTGCGCCCATGCTGCACGTGCTGCGCCGTGCTGCTGCTGCACGATTACTCGCGCCAATTACGGATGCTGCTGATGCCACGGCTACGGATGCACGTATGCGGCATAGCCGCTGATGCACGGATTCGTGCTGCTGACCACGGATGCTTGATGTGCTGATGCTACGGATGCTGCTGGTACTGCTACCGTACTGGCTGTCTGCTTGATGCTGCCGGATGACGCTGGTTGCCGCTGATCTGCCTGGCTGATCGCTGCTGGTAGTGCTGGGTCGTGCCGGATGCTGCGGATGCTGCGGACACTGGCTGCACGGATGCTGCGGGTGCTGCGGATGCTTTGCGGGGTGCTGCTGATGTTTGGTTGCTGGGGTGCACTGATTACTGCGGATGCGCAGTGTGCGGATACTGCTCATGCTCGATGCTGACGGATGCCTGCTGGATGCCGGATGAAGTGCCGGAATGCTGCGATGCGTGCTGATGCTATTTGATGCATGGGTCATGCTACTGATGCTACATGTGCTACGGATTGCCGCCTTTACAGGTGCTGCTGCTGCTGATGTTACGGATGCTCAGATCCTACATGATGCGGTGCGGATACAAGGGTACGGATGCTGGCTGATGCTGCTGAGGAGTATGCCAATACCATTCGTTACGGATACTGCTGATGCTGCTGGTGCCACAGATGCAGCTGATGACTACATATGCTGGGTGCTGCTGGGTTCTTCCGAGATTGCTGCTTAGTGCTGCTGATGCTGCTGATCTGGGTGCTACGTCTGCCAGATGCTACTGATACTAGAGAAGTGCGCGGATGCTACTGGTGCTACGGAACGGATGCTACGGATGCTACAGATACTGCCACGATTACTACAGATACTACAGATACTACATGATGCTAGGGTGACTGCGCCCATGCTACAGATGCTGCATGATGCTGCTGCCATAGTACGGATACTACGATGCTCACGAGTTGCTGCTGTACTGGTCAGCTGGTGCTCGTCTATGCTGCTTGTGCTGCGTATGTCTGAGCTGGTGCTGCAGATGCCGCAGATGCTGCATATGTTACGGGTGCTGCCGGTTGCTGCAACGATCGCTGCGGATGCTACGGATGGTGCGGATGCTACTGATGCTGCGGATGCTGCGGATGCTGCGCCCATGCGGGTGCCTTTTGCTGGTGCTGCCGGATGCTGCGGATGCTGCTGATGCTGCTGATGACCGCGGATGCACCTGGACTGCGGGTGCTGCTGGTGCTGCGGTGTGCGGATGCTGCGGATCGGTTTGCTGGATGCTGGATACTGCCGTTGCTGGATGCTGCATATGCTACGGGCTGATCGCTGCCACGCTCTGCGGATGCTGCGGATACTGCGGTGCTGCGGATGCTGCTCGGCGCTGACGGTGCGCTGGCTGCTGCTGCGATGCAGTGTACTACTGTACTGCGGATGCTGCGGGTGCCGCGATGCTACGCCGTATGCCGCGGATGCTACGGATGCTACGGATGCTGCATGCATGCTGCTATGCTACGGATACTACGGATGACTACCGAGTTTGCAGATGCTGCTGATGTGGCTGCACAGTACTGCGGGTGCTGCTGATGCTACGGATGCTGCCAGATGCTACGGATGCTGCGGTGCTACGGATGCTGCTGGTGCTGCTGTGCTTTGCTGGTGCTGATGCTGCGGATGCTGCGGTGCTGCGGATGCCGCTGATGCTACGGATGCTGGATGCTACTGATGCTACGATACTGCTGATGCTACGGATACTGCCGATGCGCGCTACGGGTACTGCACGATGCTCTACACGGATGCTGCGGATGCTACGGATGCTGCTGATGCGGATGCTACGGATGCTACTGATACTACGGATCCACTGCTACCGGTGCTACGGATGCTACACACACCACGGATGCTGCGGGTGCTGCAGATGCGTGGTGTACAGCGAGCTACGGATGCTCCAACACATCTACAGATGCTACAAAACTACTATTACCGCATGTACTACGGATGCCGGATGCTGCTGATGCTAGCTCTACGGATACTACTGATGCTGGGGTGCTACGGATGCTACGGATACTGCACATGCTACGATGGGTCTACGGATACTGTCTACGGATGGCGGATGCACACGTGCTACGGATGCCGCCATACTACGGGTGCTGCGATTGCTCGCTGCTACCGTGGGTGCTGCTGTGCTGCGGATGCTGCCGATTGCTGCGGATGCCGCTGCTGCTACGGATGCTGCGGATGCTGCGGGTGCTACGGATGCTACTACATACCGGATGCTACGGATACTGCTGATGCTAGGATACTGCGATGCTACGATGCTGGATACTACGGATGCTCGGATACTCGGATGCTGATACTCGATGCTCGGATGCTGCGGATGCTACGGATGCTACGATGCTGCCGTACTGCGGATGCTCGGACGCCGATGCACTGCGGATCACCGCCTGTGCTGCTGATGCGGATGTACCGGACGCTGCGATGGTGCTGTGCTGGGATGCTGCGGATTGCTACGGGTGCTGCGCTGGATGCTGCGGATGCTACGGGTTGCTTCCCGGATGCTACGGATGCTACTACTGCGGATGCTACGCATGCTGCTGATCGGATGCGCAGCGGTGCTGCGGATGCTCGGATGCTGCGGATGCTACGGGTGCTACGGATGCTGCGAGTCGGATGCTGCTGATGCTGGGTGGGACGCTGCTGGTGCCGCGGGTAATGCCGGTTGCTGCGGATGCTGCGGATGCTGCGGATACTACGGATGCTGCGGATGCTGCACGTACTGCGGGTAGTGTACGGATGCTGCAGGTGCTGCGGTGCTCGGATTGCTGCACGTCGCTGCGGATGCTGCGGATGCTGCGGATGCTGCTGATTCTGCGGATACTACCGATGCCGCTGATGCTACGGTGCGAGCTGAATCTACGGATGCTATGATGCTAGGATGCCGGATACTGCATGCGGATAATGCGGATGCTACGGATGCTACTGATGCCGCATATACTACGGATGCTGCCGGATCTCGGATGCTACGGTGCTGCGTATACTGCCGATCTGCGGATGCTGCGGATGCTACGGATGCTGCGGATGCTACGGATGCTGCGGATGCTGCCGATGCTGCGGATGCTACGGATGCTTCACGGATGCTACGCGATGCTGGTGGTGCTACGGATAGCTACGGATGCTGCCTGATGCTACGGATGCCGCACTCGGATGCTACGGATGGTGCTGATGCTACGGTGCCACGGATGCTACGGATGCGGATGCTTCTGCGGATATGCTGCGGTGCGCGGATGCTGTCGCACGAACTACGATGCTGGATGCGCATACTGCCGTCTGGATGCTACGGATGCTGCTGATGCGGATCCCGGGCTAGATGCTACGATGCTACTGATACTGCAGTGCTACGGATGCTACGGATACCGCGGATGCCCGGATACTGCACGTACTAGGATGCTGCACGGATGCTGCACGATTGCTGGATGCTGCGGTGCTGCCCATATGCTGCGGGTTGCTGCTGATGCTACGGATGCTGCGGATGACTACGATGCTGCGGATACTGCGGATGCTGCCGATGCTGCGGATGCTGCGGATGCTGCGCGATACTGCTGATGCCACGGATAATGCGGATGCCGCTGATGCTACGGATACTGCTGATGCTGCGGATGCTCGGATCGATACTGCTGATGCTACGGATGCTGCTGATGCTGTTGGTGCTACGGATGCTGCTCGGATCTCCGCAACTTCACTGCATCTAGCCGTACTGCTGATCGTCTAGGATACTGCGGGTCTGGATACTCGATGTACGGTTGCTGCACGATTACTGCGGATGCTGCGGATGCCGCCGGATGCTACGGATGCTGCGGACGCTGCCGATGCTACCGGATGCTACCGGATGCTGCGCGTACTGCGGTGCTGCTGCCGGTGCTGCTGATGCCGCGGTGCTGTCTGTTGCTGTGCTGCGGGTGCTGCTACTGCAGGTGCTGCATGCTGCTGATGCGCTGTACTGCGGATGCTACGATGCTACTGGATGCTGCTGGGTGCTGTGGATTGCCGCGGATGCTGCTTGATGCTGCTGATGGTACGGATGCTACGGATTGCTACGGATACTGCAGATGCTACGGATGCTACGGATGCTGCTGATGCTACGGATAATGACGGATGCGCGGGTGCTGCGGATGCTGCTGGTGCTGCGGATGCTGCCGGATGCTGCTGAGTGCTGCGGATGCTGCATTATGCTGCACGGATGCTGCCGGTGCTGCCGGTGCTGCGGATGTCGGATACTGCCGGTGCTGCTGTGCTGCGGCTGCTGCACCTGCTGCGGTGCTGCTGGTGCTGCCCGGTGCTCGCATGCTGCTATGCCGCGTGCTGGCATGCTGCGGATGTACGGTGCTGGTGATGCTGGGTTGCTCGGATGCTGCAGATGACTACGGATGCTGCGGATGCGGATGCTGCGGATGCTGCGGATGCGCGTGCTGCGATGGCTGATGCTACGGATGCTGCTGATTGCTGCGAGCTACGGTGCTGCTGGTCTACGGTACTGCGTGCTGCTGGTTGCTGCGGATGCTACGGATGCCGCGGATGCTGCTGATGCTACGGATACTGCGGGTGCTGCCGATGCTACGGTGATGCCGGATGCTGCTGATGCTGCGGATGCTGCAATATGCTACGGATGCTGCGGATGCCGCGATGCTACGGAGCTGCTGATGTACGGATGCTGCAGATGCTGCTGATGCCCGGATGCTGCTGATGCTACGGTACTCATGCTACGGGATGCTGCCGATGCTCGTGCAATGCTAGGATGCTACGGATACTACGGATGCTGGTGCTGCTGGTGCCGGTGCTGCATGATCTACGGATGCGGATGCCTACTGATGCACGGATGCTGCTGATGCTGCTGATGCTGCGGGTACTACGGTGCTACGGACTGCTGCGCGGACTGCGGATGCCGACGCGCGGATGCTGCGTGTGCTGGTGCTGGGATGCGATGCTGACGGATGCTGCGGGCGCCGCGGGTGCTTGCCGGATGCTGCGGATGCTACGGATGCTGCTGATTGCTACGGATCTGATGCTGCGTGCTGCTGATGCCGGGGCTACGGATCTGTTCACTGCTGCAGATGCTGCGGATGCTACGGATGGATGTACGGTAACGGATGCTGCTGAGCTGCGGATGCGCTTCGGATGCTACGGATGCTGCACGCCGGATGCGAGCTACGGATGCTGCTGATGCCGGATGCTACGATGCTGCGATACTGCGGATGCTACGGACGCTAGGGGCTACTTGTGCTACGGATACTACGGTGCTGCTGATGACGCCTACGGGTGCTGCGATGCTACGGATGCTGCCGGATGCTAGGATGCTGCGTGCTACGGATGCTGCATACCGCGGATGCTGCCGTGCTCCGGATGCTCGGATGCTGCAGGAGGATGCTACGGCTGCGGATGCTACGGGTGCTACTGCATGTGCTACGGTGCTGCGGATGCTGCGGGTGCTGCCGGTGCTTACGGATGCTGCGGATACTAGGATGCTGCCTGATACCGCTGGATGCTGCACGGTACTGCCCGGATGCTGGATGCTGCTGATGCTGCGGATGCTGCGGATGCTACGGATGCTACGAGATGCTGCTGATGCTACGGATGCTACGGATCACGCACGCTACGGATGCTGCTGATGCTACGGATGCTGCTGGTGCTGCGGATGCTGCGGAGGTGCGGTGCTACGGATGCTACGAATGCTGCGGTGCTACGGATGCTGGATGCTGCGCCATACTGCTGATTATACGGAGCTGCATATGGGAGCTCCGGATATGCTGATGCTACGGATGCTGCAGCTACGTGCATATGGTTGTGCGGATGCTGGGATGCTCGCGCTTACGGATGCTGCGCCATACTGCCTGATGCTGCGGGTGCTACGGATACTGCACGATACTACGGATGCTACAGATGCTACGGATACTACCGATACTACGGATACCTACGCATTACTGCATATGCATATAGATGCTACTGATGCTACCAGATGCTACAGGTGCTGCTGATGCTGCGGATACATGCCGAGTGCTGCGCATACGCAGATGCTACGGATGCTGCAGATTGCTACGGACTACCATGCTACAGATGCTACGAGCGCCTTGGATGCTCGTGCTGATGCTACGGATACTTGTACTACGGATTGCTGCAGGTACTGCTGATGCTACGATGCTACTGGTGCTGCGGATGCACTACGGATACTGCTGATGCGTGCAGAACACATTACTGTTGAGGTCTGCTATTGGATACGGTGCTGGACGCTACGGATGCCGGTGCTACGGATGCCACGGATGCTACGGATACTGCGATGCTACGGATGCTGCCCGTTGCGGATGCCTACTGCGGATGCTACGGGTGCCGCCGGTGCGGGCCGGATGCATGCTGCGGATGCTACGTGCTCTGCTACGGATACTGCAGATGCTGCTGTGTGCGGATCTCGGCTGGGCTGGTGCCGGAGCTCCGATGCTCCCGGATGCTACATACTGCTGACGCTGCGATGCTCGGATGCTGCGGATGCTACCGGGTGCTGCGGATGCTACTGGTTACTGCGGTTGCTGATGCTCGCTGCTACGGGTGCTACTGCACGGATACTGCGGATGCTACGCCTGCTGATGCTGCAGTCGATACTGCGCATACCGCACCGTACTGCGTGATGCTACGGATACTGCGGGTTGCTACTGATGCTCGGATACTACCGGACGCTACCGGCCATGCTACGGATTGCTTGCTGGTGCTACGGATAGCTCCGGATGCCACCGATGCTTACGGATGCCGCGGGTTGCTGCATATGCTGCGATGCTGCTGTGCTGCTGATGCTACTGATGCCTACGGATAATACAGATGCTGCCGGTTGCTACGGGGTGCTGCTGATGCTGCTGCAGCTGCGGATGCTACGGATGCTGCTGATGCTGCGGATGCTGCGGGTGCTACGCATACTGCAGATGCTACGGATGCTACGGATGCTTTACGGATGCCTACGCAGGGCTAGATGCTACGGGTGCTACGGATGCTACGGATACTACGCATGCTACGGATACTACGGATGCTGCGATGTAGATGCTACGGGTGCTGCTGATGCCTGCGGATGCTACGGGATGCTCCTTACTGGATGCTACTGGATGCTACACGGATGCTACGGATGCTGCGCTGCTACGGATGCTGCGGATGCTGCTTATGCTACGGATGCTACGCGTGCTCGGATGCTACGGATGCTGCGCGCTGGACGCTGCCGATGCTGCGATACTGCTGATACTGCACGTGCTACGGGTGCTATGGATCCACCGGATGCTGTGCCGCATACTGCGCGTACTGCGGATGCTGCGGATGCTGCAGATGCTGCGGATGCTCACGGATGCTGCGTGCTGCGGATGCTGCTGTGCTACTGCCTACGATGCTGCGGATACCGCCGATGCACGGATGCTGCGGGTGCTGCATGCTACGGGTGCTGGGTGCTACGGATGCTACGGATGCCGCATGTCTGCGGGTACTGCTGTGCGCATGCTACGGATGCTGCTGATGACGTGTACGGATGCTGCGTACGGCGATGCTGCTGATGCTACGGATCTGCGGATGTATGATGTACGGATGTGCGGATACTACGGATTGCTGGTGCTACGGATACTGGGGTGCTGCTGATGCTGCCGGATGTCTACTGATGCACGCTACGGATGCTGCGATGCTGTAGACGCTGCACGGTACTGCGGATTACTACGTGCTACGGATGCTCGGATGCTGCTTTGATACTCGCGGATGCTGCGGGGCGGATACTCGGTGCGCAGATGCTACGCTCGGATACTACGTGCTCGGTGCTCGGGGCTGCGGGTGCTACGGAGTACTACGGATGCTATCGGATGCTGCGGATGCGATCTCGGGTGCGCGGATGCTGCTGATGCTACGGATACTGATGCTGCATATAGTCGGATGCTGCGGATTACGGATACTGCAGGTGCTGCGGATACTGACGCCCCGGTGCGTGCTGGGATGCTCGGATGCTGCGGATGCTGCTGATGCTGGATGCTGCGGATAGCGCGGATGCTACGGATGCCGGTTGCTGTGCTACGGATACTACGGATGCTGCTGTGCTACGGATGCTGCGGATGCTGCAGATGGGCTGATGCTACGGATACCCGATACTGCGGATGCTACGATGCTGCGGATGCCATACGCAACTGCGATGTACGGATGCTACGGATGCTACTGATGCTGCCGGATGCTGCGATCGGGCGCGTCTGCTTGCCGACGCTGCGGTACTGCGGATGCTACGGATGTACGGATGCTGCTGGTGCTCGGATGCTGCCGGATGCTGCGTGATGCTGCTCACGATGCACGGATCAGATTACGGATGCAGCGATGCTGCTGTGAATGCGATGCTGCTGAGCTGCGGATGCCCCGGATGCTGCGGATGCTGCGGGTGCTGCTGATTGCTACGGATGGTACGGATGCGCTGCTGATGCTGCGGATGCCGCGACACTGCCTGGTGCTACGATACTGCGTGCTGCATGGACTGCTGACGCGGCGGATGCTACGGATACTGCTGGTGCTACGGATGCTGCCGAGTGTGGGTGCTGCGGATGTGCGATGCTGCGATGCCGTGTCGGTGCTGCGATTTGCGGATGCCGCGGATGCTGCTGGTGCTGCGGATGCTGCGTTTGCTACGGATACTGCTGATTGCTACGGTTGCTGCGGATACTGCGGATGCTACGGATAATGCGATGCTGCTGATGCTGCCGTGCTACGGGTCGCTATGGTGCTGCTGATGCTGCTGGTGTACCTGGATGCTACGGGTGCTCACATGTGCTGCATGTTTCTTGCCGATGCTACAGATACTGCGTACTGCTGATGCTACGGTGCTGCGGATGCACGGATACTGCTGGTGCTACGGATGCTGCGGATGCTACGATACTGCGTGCGGTGCTGCGGATGCTGCCGTGCCACGGATGCTGCTGGTGCTGCCGGTTGCTACGGATGCTGCCGGTGCTGCGGTGCTGGATGCTGCGATGCTGCGGATGCTGCCCGTGCTGCGGGTGCTGCGGGTGCTGGATGCTACGATGTACGGATACTACTGATGCTACATGATGCTGCACGATTACTGCACGGTTGCTGCGCGATACTGCTGTCTGCTCTCGCGGATATGGGATGCTGCTGATGCTGCGGATGCTACTGATGCTCGTGAGCTGCACTGTCAGTGCTACGGATACTACGGATACTACTGATGCTGCGGTGCCACGATGCTGCGGATGCTACGGATGCTACCGGATGCTGCGGATGCCTGCAGATGCTACGGATGCTGGGTGCTGCGGGCTGCGATGCTGCTGATGCTACGGATGCTGCGTGCTGCTGGTACTGCTGATGCTGCGGATGCTGCGGGTGCTCGGGTGCCGGATGCACGAGTTGCGGTACTGCAGTGCTACGGATGCTGGGGGTGCTGCACTAGATGCTGCGGTGCTACCGGTTACTGCGGATGCCACGGATGCTGCTGATGCTGCGGATGCTGCGGATGCTGCGGGTGCTGCTGATTGCTGCGGATGGTGCTCGGATGCTGCCGTTGCTGCGATGCTGCTGATACACTCTGGATGACTGATTACGGATGCTGCGGATGCTCCGGTGCTGCGGATGCTGCTGATGCGCGGATTGCTACGGATGCGCTGGTTGCTGCCGGTGCTGCTGATTGCTACGGATGCCTGCGGGTGCTTTGCACTGTCTACGGATGCTCTGATGCTGCCGGTGCTGCTGATGCTACGGATGCTACGGATGCTGCGTGCTACGGATCCGCGCATTACTGTGATGCTGGATACTGCGGTGCTCGCATGCTGCGGATGCTGCGGAGCTGCGTACTGCGGATGCCATATGCTGCTGCTGCTACGGATACCGCGTGCTGCTACGGATGCTGACATACTGCTGATTGCTGCGCGATGCTGCAGTGCTACGGATGCTGCGGATACCACTGCCCGGATACTACATATACTGGATTACTACGGATACTACGGATACTACACATCACAGATACTACAGATACTACGGATACTACGGATGCTACAGATACTACACACGGATACTACGGATGCTATGGATACTACTGATACTACAGATACTACGGATACTACTGATACTGCATACTACGGATGCTATAGATGCTCGGATACTGACGGATACTCATATGCTACGGATAATACAGATACTGCTGATGCTACGGATGCTACGGATGCTCCGCTACTACGGATACTACAGATACTACGGATACTACGGATACTGGATACTGCAGATACTACTGATACTACGGATGCTACTGATACTACGGATGCTACGGATACTACATACTACGGATGCTGCTGATACTACGGATACTACGATACCACGGATACTGCATACTACGGATACTATAGATACTGCAGATACTAGGATACTACACATCTACGGATAATACGGATACTACGGATCTACGGATACTACAGATCTACGGATACTACATATGCTGCTGATGCTCAGATGCTACAGACACTGCAGATGCTACGGATACTACGATACTACAGATGCTACTGATGCTACAGATAATACGGATACTACGGATGCTACAGATACTACTGATGCTACGGATAATGCGGATACTGCCGATTACTACGGATACTACGGATCTACGGATGGTGCTGATACTACGGATACTACATATACTGCTGATACTTTACAGATACTACGGACGCTACGGATACCACAGATACTACGGATACTACGGATACTACGATACTACGGATAATACGGATACTACAGATACTGCTGATACTACAGATAAACGGATACTGCTGATACTACAGATACTACGGATGCTACAGATAGTACTGATACTACGGATACTACGGATACACAGATACTACAGATACTACGGATACTACAGATACTGCATATACTACTGATACTGCATATACTACTGATACTACTGATACTACAGATACTACGGATACTACTGATACCACAGATACTACTGATACTACATATACTACGCTGATACTACATACGATACTACTGACTGCTACGGATACTGCAGATACTACTGATACTAGATACTACAGATGCTACGGATACTACAATACTACAGATACTACGAAACTACACAGCTACAGATACTACATATGCTGCTGCTACTACGGATATACTGATACTACAGATACTACACATGCTACTGATACTACATATACTGCTGATACTACGGATATTACAGATACTACTGATGCTACGGATACTACGGATACTACAGATGGTGCTGATGCTTACAGATACTACAGATACCAGATGCTACAGATACTACGGATACACATATACTACTGATACTACTGATGCTACAGATACTACGGATACCTGATACTACAGATACTACTGATACTAGGATACTACATATACTACTGATGCTACATATACTACAGATACTACTGATACTACAGATAATACAGATACTACTGAACTACGGATACTGCATATACTGCAGATACTACTGATACTACTGATGCTACAGATACTACAGATACTACATATACTACATATACTACCATATGGTACTGATTACTGCACATAATGCCAGATACTACTGATGCTACAGATGCTACGGATGCTGCACTATACTACATATACTACTGATACTACAGATAGTACAGATGCTACTGATACTACAGATACTACTGATACTACTGATACCTACAGATACTACTGATACTACATATACTACTGATACTACAGATAATACAGATACTACTGATACTACAGATACTACTGATTACTGCTGATACTACGGATACTGCGGATACTACGGATACTACGGATGCTACAGATACTAAGATACTGCTGATGCTAGATACTACGGATACTGCTGATGCTACGGATGCTACGCATACTACAGATATGCTGGTACTACTGGGTACTACGGATACCAGATACTACAGATAGTGCAGATACTACTGATGCTACGGATACTACTGATCTATGATGCTACTGATGCTACTGATTACTGCATAGCTAATGATACTGCATATGCTACAGATGCTACATATATTACAGATACTACTGATGTACTGACTACTACAGATACTACAGATCTACGGATACTACGGATACTACTGATACTGCGGATACTACAGATACTGCATATACTGCTGATTACTACGGATGCTACGGATACTACTGATGCTAGCTGATACTGCTGATACTACGATACACGATCTGCTGATACATACTACGATACTACGGATACTACAGATACTCAGTACTACGGATACTACGGATACTACTGATGCTACGGATAATACAGATACTACTGATACTGCGGATACTACATATCTACAGATACTGCGATATACTGCTGATACTACGGATAATGCAGATACTACTGATGCTACGGATACTACTGATACTGCTGATTACTGCTGATGCTGCTGATGCTGACTGACTCACATATGCTGCTCGATACTACGGATACTACGGATACTGCTGATACTGCATACTGGATACTACGGATACTACGGATACTACAGATACTGCATATACTGCAGTACTACGGATAATGCGGATACTACTGATGCTACGGATACTGCTGATACTGCCGATACTGACTGATTACTACGGATACTCTGATACTACGGATACTACGGATCTACGGATCTACGGATGCTCGGATGCTGCTGATCTACGGATGCTACTGGTACTACTGATACTACTGATGCTAAAGATGCTGCAGATGCTACAGATACTACTGATACTACAGATACTACAGATCTAGGGATACTGCTGATACTACAGATACTACGGATGCTACGGATACTACTGATGTACAGATGCTACCGGATACTGCTGGTACTACTGATACACAGATACTACATACTACGGATGCTACGGATACTGCTGTACTACAGATACTACAGATACTACTGATACTACAGATACTGCTGATACTACGGATACTACGGATACTACACATACTACGGATACTACTGATACTACAGATACTACTGATACTACGGATACTACGGATACTACGCATACTACGGATACTCATATACTGCTGATACTGGGATACTACAGATACTACACATACTACAGATACTACCGGAACTACACAACTACGGATACTACATATACTGCTGCTGCTACGGATACTACTGATACTACGGATACTACACATACTACTGATACTACATACTGCTGATGCTACGGATGCATACGACTACTGCATACTACGGATACTACATGTACTCTGATACTACGGATACTACAGATAATGCTACAGATACTACGGATACTCAGATACTACAGATACTACGGATACTGCACATACTACAGATACTACAGATACTATAGATACTACTGATACTACAGATACTACAGATACTACTGATACTACACATACTACAGATACTATAGATACTACAGATACTACAGATACTACATATACTACAGATAATACAGATACTACTGATACTACAGATACTACAGATACTACACATACTACAGATACTACAGATTCTACTGATACTACAGATACTACAGATACTACAGATACTACTGATACTACAGATACTACTGATACTACAGATACTACAGATACTACACATACTACAGATACTACTGATACTACAGATACTACTGATACTACAGATACTACACATACTACAGATACTATAGATACTACAGATACTACAGATACTACACATACTACAGATAATACAGATACTACAGATACTACAGATACTACAGATACTACAGATACTACATATACTACTGATACTACAGATACTACAGACACTACAGATACTACAGATACTACAGATACTACAGATACTACTGATACTACAGATAATACAGATACTACGATACTACAGATACTACTGATACTACAGATAATACAGATACTACTGATACTACAGATACTACAGATACTACAGATAGTACTGATACTACAGATACTACATATACTACTGATACTACAGATACTACAGACACTACAGATACTACAGATACTACAGATACTACAGATACTACTGATACTACAGATAATACAGATACTACAGATACTACTGATACTACAGATAATACAGATACTACTGATACTACAGATACTACAGATACTACAGATAGTACTGATACTACAGATACTACAGATACTACAGATACTACAGATACTACAGATGCTACGCATATACTACTGATACTACATATACTACTGATACTACTGATACTACGGATACTACATATACTGCTGAGTGCTACAGATACTACTGATACTACGGATATGCATTACTGCTGATACTACGTATACCACGGATACTACTGATACTGCGAAAGTACAGATACTACTGATGTACGGATACTACGGATACTACAGATACTACACATACTACAGATACTACTGAAACTACACATACTACGGATACTGCATACTGCTGCTACTACAGATACTACTGATACTACAGATACTACACATACTACTGATACTACATATACTACTGATACTACAGATACTACAGATACTACACATACTACAGATACTACATATACTACTGATACTACAGATACTACAGATACTACACATACTACAGATACTACAGATACTACAGATACTACAGATACTACAGATACTACAGATACTACACATACTACAGATACTACAGATACTATAGATACTACTGATACTACAGATACTACAGATACTACTGATACTACAGATACTACTGATACTACACATACTACAGATACTATAGATACTACAGATACTACAGATACTACACATACTACAGATAATACAGATACTACTGATACTACGGATACTACGGATACTGCACATACTACGGATACTACAGATACTACTGATACTACGGATACTACGGATACTACAGATACTACTGATGCTACAGATACTACTGATACTACGATACTACTGATGTACGGATACTACGGATACTACACATACTACGGATACTGCTGATACGATACTACTGATACTACAGATACTAACATACTACGGATACTATGGATACTACGGATACTACGGATACTGCACATACTACAGATAATACGGATACTACGGATACTACGGATACTACAGATACTACGGATACTACAACTACTGATACTACGGATACTACGGACACTACGGATACTACGGATACTACAGATACTACAGATACTACTGATACTACGGATATTACGGATACTACAGATACTACGGATACTACTGATACTACAGATAATACAGATACTACTGATACTACGGATACTACGGATACTACGGATAGTGCTGATACTACGGATACTACATATGCTACTGATACTACAGATACTACAGACACTACAGATACTACAGATACTACAGATACTACAGATACTACTGATACTACAGATAATACAGATACTACAGATACTACTGATACTACAGATAATACAGATACTACTGATACTACAGATACTACAGATACTACAGATAGTACTGATACTACAGATACTACAGATACTACAGATACTACAGATACTACAGATACTACATATACTACTGATACTACATATACTACTGATACTACTGATACTACAGATACTACAGATACTACTGATACTACAGATACTACTGATACTACGGATACTACATATACTGCTGATGCTACGTATACTACAGATACTACTGATCACAGATAATACAGATACTACTGATACTACGGATACTACAGACACTACAGATACTACAGATACTACAGATACTACAGATACTACTGATACTACGGATAATACGGATGCTACGGATGCTACAGATACTACTGATACTACGGATAATACATATACTACTGATACTACAGATACTACAGATACTACAGATAGTGCTGATACTACCGGATACTACATATACTACTGATACTACGGATACTACGGACACTACAGATACTACAGATACTACAGATACTGCTGATACTACAGATAATGCAGATGCTACGGATACTACGGATACTACTGATACTACGGATAATACGGATACTACTGATACTACGATCTACAGATACTACGGATACTACAGATACTACGGATACTACAGATACTACGGATACTACGGATGCTACGGATACTATAGATACTACTGATACTACATATGTTACTGTACTGCTGATGCTACAGATACTACAGATACTACTGATGCTACGGATACTACTGATACTACGGATACTACGATATGCTACTGATACTACATATACTACAGATACTACTGATACTACAGATACTACGGATACTACGGATACTACGGATACTACGTATACTACTGATACTACAGATACTACGGACACTACAGATACTACAGATACTACAGATACTACAGATACTACTGATACTACGGATAATACGGATACTACGGATACTACAGATACTACTGATACTACAGATAATACAGATACTACTGATACTACAGATACTACAGATACTACAGATAGTACTGATGCTACAGATACTACATATACTACTGATACTACGGATACCACGGACACTACAGATACTACAGATACTACGGATGCTACGGATACTACTGATGCTACCAGATAATACAGATACTACAGATACTACTGATACTACAGATAATACAGATACTACTGATACTACAGATACTACAGATACTACAGATAGTACTGATACTACAGATACTACAGATACTACAGATACTACAGATACTACAGATACTACATATACTACTGATACTACATATACTACTGATACTACTGATACTACAGATACTACAGATACTACTGATACTACAGATACTACTGATACTACAGATACTACATATACTACTGATACTACATATACTACAGATACTACTGATACTACAGATAATACAGATACTACTGATACTACATATACTACAGACACTACAGATACTACAGATACTACAGATACTACAGATACTACTGATACTACTGATACTACACATACTACAGATAATACAGATACTACTGATACTACAGATAATACAGATACTACTGATACTACAGATACTACAGATACTACAGATAGTACTGATACTACAGATACTACATATACTACTGATACTACAGATACTACAGACACTACGGATACTACGGATACTACAGATACTACAGATACTACTGATACTACGGATAATACAGATACTACGGATACTACGGATACTACTGATACTACGGATAATACGGATACTACTGATACTACAGATACTACAGATACTACAGATAGTACTGATACTACAGATACTACAGATACTACAGATACTACATATACTACTGATACTACATATACTACTGATACTACTGATACTACAGATACTACAGATACTACTGATACTACAGATACTACTGATACTACAGATACTACATATACTACTGATCCTACATATACTACAGATACTACTGATACTACAGATAATACAGATACTACTGATACTACTGATACTACAGATACTACAGATACTACATATACTACATATACTACTGATACTACAGATAATACATATACTACTGATACTACAGATACTACAGATACTACATATACTACATATACTACTGATACTACAGATAATACAGATACTACTGATACTACAGATACTACTGATACTACTGATACTACTGATACTACTGATACTACAGATACTACTGATACTACATATACTACTGATACTACAGATAATACAGATACTACTGATACTACAGATACTACTGATACTACTGATACTACTGATACAACAGATACTACAGATACTACATATACTACAGATACTACAGATACTACAGATACTACAGATACTACAGATACTACTGATACTACAGATAATACAGATACTACTGATACTACAGATACTACATATACTACAGATACTACTGATACTACTGATACTACAGATACTACAGATACTACATATAATGTAGATACTACTGATACTACAGATACTACTGATACTACTGATACTACTGATACTACAGATACTACTGATACTACATATGCTACAGATACTACAGATACTACAGATACTACATATACTACAGATACTACTGATACTACTGATACTACAGATACTACAGATACTACAGATACTACTGATACTACAGATACTACAGATACTACATATACTACTGATACTACTGATACTACTGATACTACAGATACTACTGATACTACATATACTACTGATACTACAGATAATACAGATACTACTGATACTACAGATACTACTGATACTACTGATACTACAGATACTACTGATACTACTGATACTACAGATACTACAGATACTACATATACTACAGATACTACAGATACTACTGATACTACAGATACTACAGATACTACAGATACTATTGATACTACAGATAATACAGATACTACTGATACTACAGATACTACATATACTACAGATACTACTGATACTACTGATACTACAGATACTACATATACTACTGATACTACAGATAATACAGATACTACTGATACTACAGATACTACTGATACTACTGATACTACTGATACTACTGATACTACTGATACTACAGATACTACAGATACTACTGATACTACATATACTACAGATACTACAGATACTACAGATACTACAGATACTACATATACTACTGATACTACAGATAATACAGATACTACTGATACTACAGATACTACAGATACTACTGATACTACTGATACTACAGATACTACTGATACTACATATACTACAGATACTACAGATACTACAGATACTACATATACTACAGATACTACTGATACTACTGATACTACAGATACTACAGATACTACTGATACTACAGATACTACAGATACTATTGATACTACTGATACTACTGATACTACTGATACTACAGATACTACAGATACTACTGATACTACTGATACTACTGATTCTACAGATACTACTGATACTACGGATACTACAGATACTACAGATAGTACTTATAATACAGATACTACAGATACTATATACAGTACCAGTCAAAAGTTTGGACACACCTACTCATTCAAGGGTTTTTCTTTATTTTTACTATTTTCTACATTGTAGAATAATAGTGAAGACATCGAAACTATGAAATAACACATATGGAATCATGTAGTATGCAAAAAAGTGTAACCAAAAAAGTGTAAACAAATCAATATTTGAGATTCTTCAAATAGCCGGCCTTTGCCTTGATGACAGATTTTCACACTCTTGGCATTCTCTCAACCAGCTTCACCTGGAATGCTTTTCCAACAGTCTTGAAGGAGTTCCAACTTATGCTGAGGACTTGCTGGCTGCTTTTCCTTCACTCTGCCGTCCAACTCATCCCAAACCATCTCAATTTGTTTGAGGTCGGGGGATTGTGGAGGCCAGGTCATCTGATGCATCTGATGTATTTCTGTTTTTACATTTTTTAATAACTTTGCTAACATTTTGAAAAACCTGTTTTCTCTTCGTCATTATGGGGTGTTGTGTGTAGATGGCTGATATCTTTTATATTCTTTATCCATTTTAGAATAAGGCCGTAACTTAACAAAATGTGGAAAAAGTCAAGGGGTCTGAATACTTTCCGAAGGCATTGTATACACACACACACACACACACACACACACACACACACATACACGCTCACTGGATTACACTGAGTTCATGAGGAGGTTTTCCTCAAGAGGTGGTGTAGAAAACCTGCTTTACTATGCAGGACACTATCCTGTACACACACACACACACACACACACACACACACACACACACACACACACACACACACACACACACACACACACACACACACACACACACACACACACACACACACACACACACACACACACACACACACACACAGACACTAATATATTTATTTATTTATCCTCTGAAAGCTGGCATCGCCGTAACACGTCAGTGAATCCTGTCATCCTGTCTCTCTGTGGGTATTTACACTCCTCTCTTCACCTCCCTCTTCTTACCTCTATCTCCTTCCTTCCCTCCAGCGTCCCCCTCTATCTTCCCCTCTATCTTCCCCTCTAGCCTCTCCCTCTATCCTCCCCCTCTATCCTCCCCCTCTATATTCCCCCTCTATCTTCCCCCTCTAGCCTCTCCCTCTATCCTCCCCTCTATCTTCCCCCTCTATCCTCCCCCTCTATCCTCCCCCTCTATATTCCCTCTATCTTCCCCCTCTATCCTCCCCTCTATCTTCCCCCTCTATCTTCCCCTCTATCCCCCTCTATCTTCCCCCTCTATCCTCCCCCTCTATCTTCCCCTCTATATTCCCCCTCTATCCTCCCCCTCTATCTTCCCCCTCTATCTTCCCCTCTAGCCTCTCCCTCTATCCTCCCCCTCCATCCTCCCCTCTATCTTCCCCCTCTATCTTCCCCCTCTATATTCCCCCTCTATCTTCCCCCTCTATCCTCCACTCTATCTTCCCCCTCTATATTCCCCCTCTATCCTCCCCCTCTATCCTCCCCTCTATCTGTACACAAACAGCGCCGGAGAAGATGGCTGCCGTTTTACAGCCCTCTAACCAACTGTACTATTATGTGTGTTTTTCCGCGTTATTTGTAATTTATTTTGTACATAATGTTTCTGCCATCGTCTCTTATAACCAAAGAGAGCTTCTGGATATCAGGACAGCGATTACTCACCTCGCATTGGACGAAGATTTTTTCTTCAACGAGGCGTTCGCGAAGGATATCCTACAGACACCCGACAAGGCCCAGATCCCCGTCATTCGCGTGAGGAAGAGACGGAGATATCGCGGACGCAGATCCGGGTGCCTTGTAAGGATCCGACGACGGCGAGTAAACTGCCTCTCCCATCAATCCTATTAGCCAACGTTCAATCTTTTGAGAATAAAATTGACGATTTAAGATTACGGTTATCCTACCAACGGGACATTAAAAACTGTAATATCTTATGTTTCACGGAGTCGTGGCTGAACGACAACAATGATAACATTCAGCTAGCAGGCTATACGCTACATCGGCAGGACAGAACGGCAGACTCTGGTAAGACAAGGGGTGGCGGTCTCTGTATATTTGTAAACAACAGCTGGTGCACAAAATCAAATACTAAGGAAGTCTCGAGGTTTTGCTCGCCTGAGGTAGAGTATCTTATGATAAGCTGTAGACCACACTATTTACCAAGAGAGTTTTCATCTATATTTTTCATAGCTGTCTATTTACCACCACAAACCAATGCTGGCATTAAGATTGCACTGAATGAGTTGTACAAGGCCATTAATCAACAGGAAAACGCTCATCCAGATGCAGCGCTCCTAGTAGCCGGGGACTTTAATGCAGGGGAAACTTAAATCCGTTCTACCTAATTTCTACCAGCATGTTAAATGTGCAACCAGAGGGAAAAAAACTCTAGACCACCTTTACTCCACACACAGAGACGCATACAAAGCTCTCCCTCGCCCTCCATTTGGCAAATCTGACCATAACTCTATCCTCCTGATTCCTGCTTATAAGCAAAAACTGAAGCAGGAAGCACCAGTGATTCGGTTAATAAAAAAGTGGTCAGATGACGCAGATGCTAAGCTACAGGACTGTTTTGCTAGCACAGACTGGAACATGTTCGGGATTCTTCAGACAGCATTGAGGAGTACACCACATCAGTCACTGGCTTCATCAATAAGTGCATCGATGATGTCGTCCCCCACAGTGACCGTGCGTACATACCCCAACCAGAAGCCATGGATTACAGGAAACATCCGCACTGAGCTAAAGGGTAGAGCTGCCGCTTTCAAGGAATGGGACTCTAACCCGGACGCTATAAGAAATCCCGCTATGACCTCCGACGAACCATCAAACAGGCAAAGAGTCAATACAGGTCTAAGATTGAATCATACTACACTGGCTCTGACGCTAGTCGGATGTGGCAGGGCTTGAAAACTATTACAGACTACAAAGGGAAGCACAGCCGCGAGCTGCCCAGTGACACAAGCCTACCAGGCAAGCTAAACCACTTCTATGCTCGCTTCGAGGCAAGCAACACTGAAGCATGCATGAGAGCACCAGCTGTTCCGGACGACTATGTGATCACGCTCTCCGTAGCCGATGTGAGTAAGACTTTTAAGCAGGTCAACATTCACAAGGCCGCAGGGCCAGACGGATTACCAGGACGTGTACTCCGAGCATGTGCTGACCAACTGGCAAGTGTCTTCACTGACATTTTCAACATGTCCCTGACTGAGTCTGTAATACCAACATGTTTCAAGCAGACCACCATAGTCCCCGTGCCCAAGAACTCTAAGATAACCTGCCTAAATGACTACCGACCCGTAGCACTGACGTCTGTAGCCATGAAGTGCTTTGAAAGACTGGTCATGGCTCACATCAACAGCATAATCCCAGAAACCCTAGACCCACTCCAATTTGCATACCGCCCCAACAGATCCACAGATGATGCAATCTCTATCGCACTCCACACTGCCCTTTCCCACCTGGACAAGAGGAACACCTACGTGAGAATGCTATTCATTGACTACAGCTCAGCATTCAACACCATAGTGCCCTCTAAGCTCATCACTAAGCTAAGGATCCTGGGACTAAACACCTCCCTCTGCAACTGGATCCTGGACTTCCTGACGGGCCGCCCCCAGGTGGTAAGGGTAGGTAACAACACATCTGCCACACTGATCCTCAACACGGGGGCCCCTCAGGGGTGCGTGCTCAGTCCCCTCCTGTACTCTCTGTTCACCCATGACTGCATGGCCAGGCACGACTCCAACACCATCATTAAGTTTGCCGACGACACAACAGTGGTAGGCCTGATCACCGACAACGATGAGACAGCCTATAGGGAGGAGGTCAGAGATCTGGCCGTGTGGTGCCAGGACAACAACCTCTCCCTCAACGTGACCAAGACAAAGGAGATGATTGTGGACTACAGGAAAAAAAAGAGGACTGAGCACGCCCCCATTCTCATCGACAGGGCTGTAGTGGAACAGGTTGAGAGCTTCAAGTTCCTTGGTGTCCACATCACCAACGAACTATCATGGTCCAAACACACCAAGACAGTCGTGAAGAGGGCACGACAAAGCCTATTCCCCTCAGGAGACTAAAAAGATTTGGCATGGGTCCTCAGATCCTCAAAAAATTCTACAGCTGCACCATCGAGAGCATCCTGACTGGTTGCATCACCGCCTGGTATGGCAACTGCTTGGCCTCTGACCGCAAGGCACTACAGAGGGTAGTGCGTACGGCCCAGTACATCACTGGGGCAAAGCTCCCTGCCATCCAGGACCTCTATACCAGGCGGTGTCAGAGGAAGGCCCTCAAAATTGTCAAAGACTCCAGCCACCCTAGTCATAGACTGTTCTCTCTGCTACCGCACGGCAAGCGGTACCGGAGTGCCAAGTCTAGGTCCAAAAGACTTCTCAACAGCTTCTACCCCAAGCCATAAGACTCCTGAACAGCTAATCATGGCTACCCGGACTATTTGCACTGCCCCCACCCCATCCTTTTTACGCTGCTGCTACTCTGTTAAGTATTTATGCATAGTCACTTTAACTCTACCCACATGTACATATTACCTCAACTACCTCAACTAGCCGGTGCCCCCGCACATTGACTCTGTACTGCCCCCCTGTATATTAGCCCCCTACTGTTATTTTATTTTACTGTATATATAGCCTCCCTACTGTCACTTTATTTTACTGTATATATAGCCTCCCTACTGTCACTTTATTTTACTTCTGCTCTTTTTTTCTCAACACTTTTTTTGTTGTTGTTTTATTCTTACTTTTTTTGTTTAAAATAAATGCACTGTTGGTTAAGGGCTGTAAGTAAGCATTTCACTGTAATG